>NC_043017.1:22262587-22277587 GCF_006345805.1 Octopus sinensis | reverse complement strand
AATGACAGCCGAGAAATGACTAAACATTAAATATCAATTGGAAAAACAAAGTGCGCCTGTGTGAATAAGCCTTTAAATCGTTCAGTATTTATGATCTTGGCATGTTAAAAGATGATAAAAATTTAATTAAAAGATATAAAGAACAGCAACAGCTACAATAATATCAGCTGCTTCTAATGTAAGTTAACATTTCAGTAACAGATATCAAATGTTATAATGTCATTCCGTTAATAAATCAAAATGTTCAGCTTGCTAACCAACCACATGGTTCCGGGTTCAGTCCCACTGTGTGGCATCTTGGGCAAGTGTCTTCTGCTATAGCCCCGGGCCGACCAATGCCTTGTGAGTGGATTTGGTAGACGGAAACTGAAAGAAGCCTGTCGTATATATGTATATATATATATATATGTATGTGTGTGTGTGTTTGTGTGTCTGTGTTTGTCCCCCTAGCATTGCTTGACAACCGATGCTGGTGTGTGTTTATGTCCCTGTCACTTAGCGGTTCGGCAAAAGAGACCGATAGAATAAGTACTGGGCTTACAAAGAATAAGTCCCGGGGTTGATTTGCTCGACTAAAGGCGGTGCTCCAGCATGGTCGCAGTCAAATGACTGAAACAAGTAAAAAGAGTAAAAAGAGTAAAGGGTATAATACATTTTACTTCAACTTCATACCAAAACATACATCTTAGAAGCTAAAAGCATTCCCCGTCGTTTAGGAATATTTTGCATACAATTAGAATTAATTTAGCCATTAACAAAGTCATTTGGTAGTCATTGATATTATATTAATGTTATATGGCTTCGACTGTCTTAAGTAGTCAGCCACTATTTAAACAGCTCAATTCATGTCATTTCTCGGGCATAAATAATCGTTACCCTATCAAGTAATTAGAACTAATATGTAGATCTAACTTTAAGCAGGGGAAAAGAATGAAAATATAAAAAAAGTCCATAAAAATGGACAATTTTCTTCAAGATATAATATTTCTCTCTTGCCAAAGAAAGTAATTTATTTTTGTCGTTCTTTTGTTAAATGTTCATTTTTTTACAAAAAAATTTTGATGCATGTTTTTTTTTCTTCCTACTCACATTAATCCTTGTAATTATTTTAAGAAAATAAACCATAAAGCAAAAATACAGTTTTGTCCCTCTAGTCATCATTCATCTTATAGCACCATCGAAAATAGTTTATATTTTTTAATACCAATTAAGAAAGGAGAGGAATAAATAAATAAAAAAAAATAAATAATTACCCCAGGAAATGGTGGTTGTTTAAGGTTTTGACTTGACAATGTTGTTCTGTTAATCTCGACCTTCCTGTTTTTGCTCAATACAAATTGATTTATGATTATACTTGAGGTATTCAATTTCGGAAGCTATGATAATATTTATTTCAGTTCCGAGTCATGCATCTTGGTGCTGTCTAAAAACATCAGCTGCATATGATGGAGTGTGAATAAGTACATCACAGATTTCTAAGCATTGTTTTCGAAGATGAAGCAATTTACAAATCTTGCAATAGATATATCATCATCATCATCATTATTTAACAGAAACATTAGCTCGCCGGGCGAAATGCGTAGCCGTATTTCGCCTGTCGTTACGTTCTGAGTTCAAGTTCCGCCGAGGTCGACTTTGCCTTTCATCCTTTCGGGGTCGATGAATAAAGTACCAGTTTCCAACTGGGGTCGATGTAATCGACTTAATCCCTTTGTCTGTCCTTGTTTGTCCCTTCTATGTTTAGCCCCTTGTGGGCAGTAAAGAAATATATTTAACACACGTTTTCTGTGCTGGCATGAGTTGGTCAGCTTGATAGGAACTGGTAACGCCAGGGACCAGAGTCTGTCTTGGCTTTGGTTTCAATGGATGGATGCCCTTCCTAATGCCAACCGTTCCACAGAGTGTAGTGGATGCTTTTTATGTGGCTCCAGAATCCACACTAATGCATTTTTATTTTATGTGGCACCTTGCTTTTACAAGTGATCATGTGATCAATTTATTGAATGTTCTCTCCTTAAGTATTCGCAGAGTTTACCTCACCAGCTCATGATTCGAAAATGTTTTAAACAGCTGCTGCATTGACATTTTATGTACATAATCTTGGTTATACACTATCTTTATATAGAATCATATTATTATTATTATTATTATTATTATTATTATTATTATTATTATTATGGTTCTAAGTTCAAATTCTGCCATGGTTGACTTTGCTCTTTCATCCTTTCAGAGTCAATAAATTAAATACCAGTTGAGTACTGGGATTGATGTAATCAACTTAACTCCTCCACCAAAATTTCAGGTCTCGTGCCTATAGTAGAAAGGGTTCTTCTTCTTCTTCTTCTCCTCCTCCTCCTCCTCATCATCATCATCATCATCATCATCATCATCATTGTTATTGTTATTATTATTATTATTATTATTATTATTATTATTATTGTTATTATTAAGGCAGTGAGCTGGCAAAATCATTAGCACGCCGGGCGAAATGCCTAGCCATATTTCGTCTGCCGTTACGTTCTGAGTTCAAATTCCGCTGAGGTCGACTTTACCTTTCATCCTTTCGGGGTCGATTAAATAAGTATCAGTTATGCACTGGGGTCGATATAATCGACTTAATCCGTTTGTCTGTCCTTGTCTGTCCTCTCTGTGTTTAGCCCCTTGTGGGTAGTAAAGAAATAGGTATTGTAAGTCTTGTGATGCCACATCTTTACAATATCAATTAGCAAATCTTTATATTTTCTGAGCTTATCAAATTCTTTTGCTGAAATATTATGGTCTTATTATTATTATTATTATTATTATTGCTATATGCATAGAGCTTGATGATTCCTCCAAGAGCATTACCAATAAAACAAAGACACCATTTCCATAATTAAGCCAAGCTTTGAACTTTCAGATTCGAACTCATCAAAGCTGAGTCTCTGAAATGTTTCACAAAAACCTAGCCATTTGCTAACAATATTTCCAGTATCCCATTGCTATCCTTTCTAATTATTAATACATTTTATCCTCCCGAGGAAAGCAAGCTGTTCTTAAACGAAGTATGGCACATTATTGTGATTGATATTATATGATAGTTTTCTTGTTGCTTGAGGAATTAAGGCTGCTACTACTACTAACCTCAAGTCAACCCTGATGAAGCAGAACTATGATCAAAAGCATTCCAGCCATAAACATGCTGGCTTTATTATTATTATTATTATTATTATTATTATTATTATTATTATTATTATTATTATTATTATTATCATTATTATCAGCATCATTATTATTATTATTATCATTATTATTATTATTATTATTATTATTATTATTATTTTTTCTTCTTCTTATTTTTTTTACTATTATTATTATTATTTCTGGCATAGTTTGTCTTGTACTATACTACATAAGCCCACATGTCTTTCTCTTTTGTATTTAAGGTAGTGGTGTGTGATATGAGGAGAATTTGGTTGTTATTTCTAGTACATTGAGTGACCACAAAGAATTTTTTGCTTTTAATCTGGTTTGCCCAACTAAATTTTGTGGCAGCAATGGTGGTGGCAGTAGTATTAGTAGTAGTAGTTGTAGAATCAGTGATTGTGGTAATTACTGTACTAATAGTTGCAGCAGTAGTAGTAGTGATGCCAAACATGAAGACTAATACTAAGATTAAACAGCAAGTCAAGAAACAGTGGACCCCACAAATATGAATATTTGGGGGTATAATGGATTAAAACCTGGCACGTACCTTCAGTAATGACTCAGGGTAGGCATTTGGTGACGTCTATGTTGTAAAACACAAAAAAATAAGCGAAACAAAGGTGTGTTGACTGAGTCGCAGACAGATTTACTTCTGCTTTCATAGCGAATAATGAAAACATTGTTGTAGGAATGTACGCAGCATGTGTACCACATCAGTTCTATGTGTAGCTTTAATACTGAGATTGAAATGCAGGGGCAAATTATGCCTACCCAATCTACAAAAAATAAAATATTTTGTGTTTTATGCACAGTAATCAGAGTAACCTTCATAATTTTTAGGTGCATATTTTGCCATAAAAGGAAAATATTACTATTGATCTATTTTATTCAGGGTAGAACTACTGATACAAGAAAAAGAATAAAAGAATATATTTGTGTGTTTGTGTTTGTCCCACCACCACCACCATCGCTTGACAACTGATGCTGGTGTGTTTATGTCCCTGTAACTTAGCAGCTCAGCAAAAGTGACTGATAGAATAAGTATTAGGCTTACAAAGAATAAGTCCTGGGAGGGGGGGGCGATTTGTTTAACTAAAAGGCGGTGCTCCAGCATGGCCGCAATCAAATGACTGAAACAAGTAAAAGAATAAAAACGAATAATTTAATTATTTGAAAACAGGTGAGGGTTGCCAAGTTAGTGACAGGAAGAGCATCCAGCTGTTAAATGATGCTTCAGTATGTATTCTCCCAACCCAGGTTAGCATGGAAAAACAGACATAAAATGAATTAATGGACAAACCGCTTTTCAACTGTGTAAGTAATTTGAGACCAAGGACAGTTCCGTGCTAGTTTTAAGCTAGTTTTCTTCTCTTTTTTTTATATTTATATCTACCAACCAGTCTCATATAACTTCTTTTCATTTATCTCTTGGGGTTTTCCATTTCAAACCTTCAGTTAAAATAAATAAATAAGTAAATGAACAGATAAAACAATCGTGTAAACACCAGAAAATAAACAAAAAAGAAAAAGAAAGAACCTGCAGTTTTGCTTGTGTCAACAACCAAAACATACTTTAAATCAATAACAATTCCAATCGAATATCGTTGATGAGAGATCCTTTCTAAAAGCATAGAATCTGCTCCTGTGTTAATACATTTTCAGAATCATTTAACTACATATCTTTGTCGCCAGTGGACTGTACTAAAACCTATATTTCATATGACAATGGCTTAAAGAAGAAGAAGAAGAGGAAGGAAGAAAGGAATAAAGTTGGAGGGGGGGAATGGAGAGAAAAAAAAAGGAGGAAAACAAATGGCATTGTTTGTTCAATTGATTTATTATAATGTGAGAGTGTTTGTTGCGTGTGTTTGTGCGATGTTTCTGCTTTGGGATCTTTGTGTTTATGTACGTATGTATGTATGTATGTACGTATGTATGCATGTATGTATGTATGTATGTATGTATGTGTGTATGTGTGTGTGTGTGTGTCTGTATGTATGTATGTATGTGTGTGTGTGTGTGTGTATGTATGTATGTATGTATTTATGTATGTCTGTATGTGTGTTTATATGTACATGTGTATGTGTATATTTTGTATGCATGCATTTGTATTTGTCACTGGTAATTTTTTGGTTTGTCGTGAAGGTTGTTCAGATACACACTCACACACACAAATATTTATATACACACACAAACACACACATGTTGTGTGCATATGTGTTACGTATATATGTATGCATGTATGCATGTATGTTGTGTGTGTGTGCATTTGTATAGATACTTGTATATTTATATATATATATATATACACATACATACATACATATATATATATATATATATATATATATTATATATATATATATATATAAAGAGAGAGAGAGAGAGGAATATGTATGTATGTATATATCTTTTATCATTACTCTTTCATTGTTTTAGTCATTGTATTGCGGCCATGCTGGGGCACAGCCTTGATGAATTTTAGTTAATGAATCGCTCTCAGTCCTTTTTTTTAATTTCTTTTTACGCCTAGTACATATTCCATTCGTTTCTTTTGCTGAACCACTGAGTCATGAGGGATGTAAATACATCAACACTGATAGTCAAGTGGTTGTGGGGACAAGCTGAGACTCAAATACACACACGCATATGCTTGCACACCTTTTAGTTTCTGTCAATCAAATTCACTCAAAAGGCTTTGGTCAGCCTGAGGCTATAGTAGCAGACACTTGCCCAAGATGCCACATAGTGGGACTGAACCTAGAACCATGTGGTTAAGAAGCAAACTTCTTATCACACAGCCATACACATATGCATGTATATGTGTGTGTGTGTGTGTGTATAGGTGAAATTTACAGATAAACAAAAGATAAAGACAGTTGTATGAACAAACAGGTGTTTGACACTCGGGAAAGTGAAAAAGTAGAGCGTAGGTGAGAAAGATATGCCATAATATACATCTGGAAGATCCTAGAAGGACTTGTCCCAAACTTTGGCATCGAGAGTTACACAAATGCCAGAACTGGGCGCCACTGCATAGTGCCAAGGATGTAGGACAAGATACTGTGATAGCCTGGGCTTCCGAGGCCCACAGCTCTTCAATATCCTCCCAAGAACCTAAGAGACCTGCATGGGGTGGATGCAGATGTCTTTAAAATGAAACTGGATCTCTTCTTGTCAGATGTCCCAGATGAACCAACTTCACGGCAGGAGTTGCAGATGAGGGCAGCTGCATCGAACTCTCTCATGCACCAGATGGCATTTGCTAAAAAGCATTCATGAAGTAAAATCATGTAGCAACACCAAATGGCGGTGCCCCAGCATGGCCACAGCTTGTGAGCTGAAACTAAATAAAATAAAATAAATAAATAAAATATATAATAGAGGATAAAATTATTAAAAAAATTTTATCAGTGACCAGCATATAAGAATAGACCGTTTGAGGTGAAATCATATATATAATTATAATTAAGGGCATAAAAAAGTTTTTTCCACATTATATACTGAAGGTAGACATTAAATCGTCTCACCACTTCAAAAACCACAAGAATTTTTGTGATTTTGAAAGTGGTGAGACGATTTAATGTCTGTCTTCAGCATATAGGCTAGAAAAAAATATTTTCCTATGCCCTTAATATAGACTTAATTCATCTCACCCGCCTTATATCATTTCATATCAAGGAGAATTGTTGATGTTTTATTTAAACATTAATCATCCAACACGCATGGAGATGTTTTTTAACTGCTCTCTTCCCCCACTCTCTCTCTCTCTCTCTCTCTCTCTCTCTCTCTCTCTCTCTCTGTATATATATATATATATATATATATATATATATATAGTAATGACAATAATAATCCCTGGATGTAGTTTATAAACATTTTAGTGCCTCATTACGTGCATTTCCACGAAGCACTTGTTTCTTAAGATCATAGTCCGTATTCCTGGGATGATTTGATTACAGTACAGTCCATAGTATCCGGGAAAATCAGGTAGATCATGTTCGTGCATTCATTTCTTCGGGTGAAATAGCATTAATAGATTTTTAACTGAGGGTTGTTTACAAATTTTGATCAGGGTTTGTGAGCATTTTATATGCTTTTATACACATATTCAAAATGTTTCTGTAAACAAACTTAAAGGATATATATATGTGTATATATGTATATATATGCATTAAGATACACACACACACGCCACACACACATGCACACACACACTCACATATATATGTATGTGTGTATTCATGACTATTTGTTTATACATTATACATATCAAAGTTTCGATTTACCATTAACTTCAGGCCTGCTTTTATGTGGATTATCATTTGTAAGTACAGACTCATTGATATCAGAATGCTAACACACACACACACAAACACACACACACACACACACACACACACACACACACACAAACACACACACACACACACACACACACACACACACACACACACACACACACACACACACACACACATGTGTGTATGAGTGTGTGAATATAATGTATGTATGTATAATGTGCAGCACTAAGGCTCTGGTCCTTGAATGAATTACAAATTACAGAATTCAAGGTGGTTTTTTAATAATAATAATAATAATAATAATAATAATAATGATAATAACAGAAGAACCAAAACGAAAAGATACAAATGAAATCACTAGTTACACTAATGACTTAATTATGTGGCAATTAATGTTAGTTTGTGTCAGATGTTCAAATATTTTCTTTGATGTGTTTAAAAAAGGTAAATAAAAGCAATACAACAGAGAAGTGAAGTGTTAGAAGAGAATGATATAATCACTAGTTCTAGCTATGATTTAATTGTAGAGTATTTAATTTATAGGTAATATTATGATGCAAATTAAGGTGGCCAGCTGGCAGAAACGTTAGCATGCCAGGTGAAATGCTTAGTGGTATTTCGTCTGCCGTTATGTTCTGAGTTCAAATTCCGCTGATGTCGACTTTGCCTTTCATCCTTTTGGGGTCGATTAAATAAGTACCAGTTATGCGCTGGGGTCGATATAATCGATTTAATCCGTTTGTCTGTCCTTGTTTGTCCTCTCTGTGTTTAGCCCCCTTGTGGGTAGTAAAGAAATAGGTATTTCGTCTGCCACTACGTCCTGAGTTCAAATTCTGCCGAGTTCAACTTTGCCTTTCATCCTTTTGGGGTTGATTAAATAAGTACCGGTTATGTACTGGGGTCGATATAATCGATCTAATCTGTTTGTCCTTGTTTGTTCCCTCTGTGTGTACCCCCTTGTGGGCAATAAAGAAATAAATATTCTGTAAAACAGCAGAAAAGAATCTACTTAACAACTCCTACTTTACCTTTCTGTTACCATATTTCTGTTGAAATAAACAGCTTTTCTTTAAATTAATTTTGAAAATAACGAAGAATTTAATAAGATAATTTTGTCATTTTTAAGTAGGAGTGTGGAATATAAAATAGCATGGGATTTGGGTGGAAGATTTTAATTTAGACCACTTTAAAACAAGAAGCTTATTACACAAGACTCTGGGTGGTCTCAGGCAGGTTTGGTATCAAAAACCATTGAATCAACCTCAGAACTTTGATTATATTAGTCTTTAGTATAATGGTTGTTTTATACACTTGTTATTATTCTTAAGAGAAAGACGCAGTCCTTGAATTGCATGAATAGAAGAAACATTATGTTCCATCCATTTTATTTATTCATTCAACTCCTAGTCTACTCCGGGTTGCAAACATACATAAAATACAAATATATTCAACCACATTCCATTGACTAACAGACACATCATTCACTCAACTATTGTGACCCTTCTTTCATGATTTTCAATACCATTTCCATCATTGCTACCTTCATCATTTTAATATCTTTTTGTCAATCGTTGTAGGTTCAATGGTATTGGTTTTTAGAATTCTTGTGTTCTTCTTACTTGGTATAAACTAACAATGTATCACATTGGAAAATGGACATAGTTTGTCTCATAAATCAATAAAAATCATATTAGTATAGGGAAAAATAGAAGCAAAATCATTGGTGATGGTGAATAAAGCGATATCTAGAATATCTCTTTTTTTTCTTCTTCTCCTAATGTACCTGATACCTGATCTCTTCATTATGAAGACATAATACTGTAATCCATTAAACGACTGCATATGTTGGAATGAGAAAGGTTTTACTAAGACTTTATAATGCACAGAATAACACAGAGTAAACACTAAACTCCTGCTAAGTGAAGGTCGCATGGTTTTAGTTGGTAATTGTAGGTATTTCATTCTCCTTAAATTGCTAATGCTGTTAGTATTAATATCACCCTTCGTATATTTCTCTCCACTCACCACTAATAAAAATAAACCTTGTGACTAAACAGGCTGCGTTATTTCTTTTTTGTTCTATTGCTGGTTTCAGTCACTGGACTGTGGTCATACTGGAGCCCTGCCTTGCAGGGTTCTAGTTGGTCAGATTGATCTCAATATTTTTTTTTAAAACCTGCTACATATTTGTTGGTCTCTTTCTGAAAAATTGCTCAATTTGAGTGTCAGGCAATGAGGGACAAACACAACTCTCCCAAACCATGTACATATGTGTGTGTATATATATATATATACTAGCAGTATCGCCCGGCGTTGCTCGGGTTTGTAAGGGAAATAACTATATAAGCATTTTTAGAGATGTAAAGTATAATAGCCATCTCAATATGGCTAACCACAAAGGGGGGCTGTTACTGTAGCTTTTTACGTTCTGAGATTTAATAATAAATTTTTAGAGAGTTACTTCCCTTATATATGCCAAAAATGCATTAAAAACGGGAAAAATTGATGGTAAATTTTTTTTTAAATCGTAGACTCATCGTAGACACGCGCTAATACCAAGAAGGGCTCGATATGAATCACGACTATAAGATACCCAGTTTTGGTTAAACTGCACCGCAAAATGTGGGAATAGTTAGGAATCTAAATCGTAGGAGACAGACAGCACACAACCTCACTTTTATATATAAAGATATATATATAGGGAGAGTTTACGAAAAAAACAAAAGACAAGGACAGCTATTGTACAAAACAAACAGATGTATTAGTATAATGCTCAGGAATAGAAAAAGTCTTTTACGTTTCGAGCCTACGCTCTTCTACAGAAAGGGACACAGAAAAAACAAGGAGAGAAAAAAATGTATGTAGTGGCTAAAGATCGATCATGGCGATATATATATATATATATATATGTTTATAAATGTTTATAAACATTTATAAATATATATATATATATCTTTTAAATTTGTTTATGGGAAATGTTATGAAAATGCAAATAAAGCTCCTGTTATGCTGGTCACAGGAATACCTACATAACTAGCTTAACCTTCATACTGGTGGAAAGGGATCAGCATCCCACTGTTGTACATTTACTATTGTTATATCACCTGAAGAAATGAATCCATGAAGATGATCAACCCGATGGCCACAGCTGCTACAGACTGCATTGTAATCATGCTAAGAATACAGACTGTGATCTTACAAGACATGTGATTTGTGGAAACGTGTGTAGCGATGCATTAAATGTTTATAAATCCCATCCAAGGATTATTGTTATTTTAATCGTATCATCATCATCATCATAATCATCGTTTAACATCTGCTGGCATGGGTGGCATGATCTGACAGGAGTTGGCCAGGCAGAAGCCTACACCAGACTTCTGTGACTGTTTCAGAAGAATATCTACAGCTGGATGCCCTTCCTAACACCAACCATTCTGCAGAGTGGACTTGGAGATTTTTACATGGTACAAGAACAGGTGAGGTCAGTTTTGGCAAGGTTTTTACTGCTGGATACTTTTCCAAACACCAACCATTTTACAGTGTGAACTGGATGCTTTTTAAGTGGGACTGGCACTTTTTAAGTGGCACTGGCACTTTTTAAGTGGCACATTCACTGACATGAATAAAAAAGAGAGACAGAGACAGACAGACAGAAAAAAGGAAAATGTCTCTTCCATTTGAAAACTATACTCTTTACTCTCTTTTACTCTTTTACTTGTTTCAGTCATTTGACTGCGGCCATGCTGGAGCACTGCGTTTAATCGAGCAACTCGACCCCGGGACTTATTCTTTTTGTAAGCCCAGTACTTATTCTATTGGTCTCTTTTGCCGAACCGCTAAGTAACGGGGACATAAACACACCAGCATCGGTTGTCAAGCAATGCTAGTGGAATAAACACAGACACACAAACACACACACGCATATATATATATACATATATATGACGGGCTTCTTTCAGTTTCCGTCTACCAAATCCACTCACAAGGCTTTGGTCGGCCCGAGGCTATAGTAGAAGACACTTGCCCAAGATACCACGCAGTGGGACTGAACCCGGAACCATGTGGTTGGTTAGCAAGCTACTTACCACACAGCCACTCCTGCGCCTATATGAAATATTTTTTAAAAACTTTTCATTTAATTTTTCCACAATTTAATTGTTTTTCATGCTTTACTCTAAGTTGAAAAAGTTGCAAAGACTGAAACCGGTCCCAAAATGTTCTTCATGATAAAATTATTTTAGCATTTTCTACCTGGTCTTATTTTCCTTAAACATATCAACTTGTGTGTTCCTTTTCAACCTTATATATATATATGGAATTTATAGGATTTTTATAACGTATGATTTTCTTTGTTGCTTTGTGTTTCACTGGAAAACATTTGCTAGGCAAACTCTGATGAGTGGTTATTGCTGTGAAGAAAAATAATGTAGTTTAATAGCTGGTGTAGCCAAAGATTACAAGTATGATTTCTCTGTTGTCTGAAACTTAACATTATTTATAAGGCAGTGGCCTTAGGAAGATGGTGTCGCCTATTGTCTTTCATGGGAAATTAGCAAAGTAAATGAATCAATTTCATATTTCTGTGATATTGGGTTCTATCTTTACTAAGAACATCATTTATAAGAAAGGAAGATATCAAGTCCTTCGAGATGGATATCAGATGATACAAAATG
Organism: Octopus sinensis; assembly: GCF_006345805.1. Lineage (NCBI taxonomy): Eukaryota > Metazoa > Mollusca > Cephalopoda > Octopoda > Octopodidae > Octopus > Octopus sinensis. The sequence goes on along the minus strand of NC_043017.1, from coordinate 22,265,424 downwards.
GAAATTGCTTTCTGCATTCATGGCTGAATTTGCTGTTATGTGAAAGAATGCAATTTGGTGTGATAAAAATATCTATCAATGAAATAAAAAGAAAAGAAAAAATTATCAGAAGGTTGATAAAACATTCTGTATATAGAGTGTTAAGGGTTTTATATTCTTAAAGCTAGAGCCATTCACTGATGATTCTTGTTAGATAACCCCACTTGTCTATATATTCTGTTATTCTGCTGTTTCTGTCAATAGACTGTGGCCATGCTAGAGAACCACCTTAAAGGGTTTTTTAGTCAAAGAATTTGACCCCCAGAGCTTCTTTGGAAGTCTAGAACTTATATTATCAGTCTCTTTTGCTGACCTGCTAAGTTATGGGAATTCGGTTGTCAAGTGATGGTGGTGGGACACACACACACACACACACACACACACATGCACGCACGCATATATATATGATGGTCTTTCGGTTTGTGTCTACCAAATCCACTCATAAGGCTTTGGTCATTCTGAGGTTATAGTAGAAGACACTTCCCAAGGTGCCACGCAGTGGGACTGAACCCAGAATTATAATAATAATGAAATTATTGTATACAGTGCTCGGGTGCAACACAACTTGTCAAAAGTGCGTATAAAGCATATGCAGTAATGTACAAATGTCTGGAAAGTGAACATACCTACATAAATACATTGTTATTGTTTGTTCCTTCTCAAGCCATGCCTGGCTCATAAGGGCCAGTTTCCCAGTTTCATTGGCGTATAGGTTCCCCACCTGGATGGCACACTGGTCTGTCGCAGGTGAGTTGCAAGATGCAGGAGGAAAGAGTGAGAGAAAGTTGTGGTGAAAAAGTCAGCAGAAGTTCGCCATTACCTTCTGCCAGAGCCACATGGAGCTTAGGTGTTTCACTCATAAACACACACATTACCCGGTCTGAGATTCGAACCCGTGATCCTTCAATCACAAGTCTGCTGCTCTAACCACTAGGCCATGTATCTCCACTGCATAAATACATATGTACCTTCATATGCACACACACACACACACACACAGACGACATTCATTAATAAGACCGGCTTCTTACCACACACCCATGCCTGAACCTATATATATATATATATAAATATATATACACACACACACATATATATATGTGTGCGGGCGGCATGTAAAAAGCACCCACTACACTCACGGAGTGGTTGGCATTAGGAAGGGCATCCAGCCGTAGAAACACTGCCAGATCAGACTGGGCCTGATGCAGCCTTCTGGCTTCCCAGACCCCAGTTGAACCATCCAACCCATGCTAGCATGGAAAGCGGACGCTAAATGATGATGATGATGATGGTAGGCTTCCACATAATTTCTCTCTATCAAATTCTCTCAGAAGATATTGACCAGTCTAAGATTATAGATCTGCCAAAAAGTATCTTAAAATATGCTTCAACAAGCAACTTCAATATTCCCCTCAATGTTTCTTTTATTTCTAACCAAAGCCTCAGTTAAATAACTCTGTAAATGCTCCGATATTAAATCTCTGCAAGCCAGCTGCACTTACTTGTGACAATCATGAACCAAAGCAGATTTGAGTTTTGTAAATTAATAACAATAGGTTACCGAAGTGAAGATAATACTATCTTCTCTGTGCCTTTGGAAGTAGCCACAATGGCACTAAGCAAATTTTAAAATCATAACCTATAGACCTTGCATATCCACTACTGTAATTTTGCAGTCACTATTTCTCATCATTGAATTGAAGAATATCATACAAATAGAAATAGTAAATAAAAAGCAGAAATACAGAGAACACCCACTTAAGTCAAAAATGAAAAATATTGTGATATAAACTAAATACTGTAAATAGGAAATAAATTTGCAAAATACACTAAAAAAGTGTTAAAATGAAATATAATCTGCTTAAATAATAAATTGATGGAACAGAAAATAAAATGGTATTATATTAAGAGAAAATGGTTAAGATAGAAATAAACCAATAAAATGAAAATTAAACTGTTAGAATATGAAATAGAATATAAAGATTTATTTGCATTCATATGCACATATATATATACATATATAAATACATATATATACATATATAAATGGCGGTGCCCCATATATATACATATATAAATACATATATATACATATACATATATAAATGGCGGTGCACATATATATATACATATATACATATATATACATATATAAATGGCGGTGCCCCAGCATGGCCACAGCTCGTGAGCTGAAATTAGATAAAATGAAAATGAATGATACACATATGTATATAGATATAGGTATACGTATGAGTGAATATATATATTCACTAATGATGAATATGTATGTGGGTGTATATATATGTGTGTGTATGTACAAGCATCTCTATGTATCAATATGTATGTATACATATATAAAAATTGTATAATGTATATGAATAATGCATTTATGGATGTTGTCATCATCATCACCCTTTAACGTCCATTTTTCATACTGGCATGGGTTGGACAATGTGATAGAAGCTGGCAAGCTGGAAGGCTGCACCATGTTCCAGACATCTCTTTTGGTATGGTTTCTCCATCTGAGTGCCCTTCCTTATACCAACCACTTTGCAGAGTGTACTGTGTCCATTTTTTTGTGACAGCACAGGTGTTTTCTATGTGTTGCCAGCATGGGCGTTTTTTAAGTGGCACTAACACAAGATATATATATATATATATATATATATATATATATATATAACCCGAATGTCAAACTATAGACCTGCTTGTTGTTCATACACCTGTCTTAGTGGCTGTGTGGTAAGTAGCTTACTTACCAACCACATGGTTCTGGATTCAGTCCCACTGTGTGGCAC
>NC_043017.1:22255087-22257587 GCF_006345805.1 Octopus sinensis | reverse complement strand
CTCTTTACCATGACAATGATGATGGTAATGATGTTGTAACTGCAGTTGCTGCAGTTGTTGTTGTTGATGATGATGATGATGATGATGATGATGATGATGATGATGATGATGAGGAGGAGGATGATGTAGATGATGATGATGATGATGATGAAAGACAGCAATGCAGTAGTTATTCTATCATATGTCAAAAAGAGAGGATTGCAAAATATATGATAATAACAATAATTGTAATAATAATAATAACAACAACAACAGTAATGTAAATATGAGGTTTAATTAAATACATTGTTACTAGTGTTGTAACTGTTATTAATTTGTTTGTTATTTAGATTTGCGTTCCTCCTCTTTATATTTACTTCATTTGTTATTATAAGAAGTGAATCTGCCATATATTATATGTCCAAATCATAGCTGCCATAATGACTGTATGAGTCGTAGTAATTACAGCTTCAAGACTGACAACGGGGTTGGAAGTAACAGGGTCTGGAGGTTTTGATTGTGGGGTTTTAGATGTAATTATGTGCTGTGTGGAGTAGAAGTAATGGTAGTCTTACTACTGTTAGTGCTGCACATACAGACATATATGTGTGCGTTTGTGTGTGTGTGTGTATATATATATATAATTGTACATATATTTATGTGTATAATACATATGTGTATATAATATTTGTATAATGTGTGTGTGTCTGTGAGTGTACACACACACACACACACATATATATATATATGTGACTGCGTGTGTACCGTTGACAATTTTTTCTTCCTCTGTCTTCCCTTCTCTGGATCTTTACTTCTCCTATGTTTCCGACGAAGAGCTCCGCTCGAAACGTTAAACCTTCCTTCTTTCCTTCTTTCCTGAGCGTCCAATAATACTATATTTGTTCCATGTCCTCGCGTTGTGTTTTCTCTTTGTGTTTTCATGTTTGGGTTAACTATATATATATATTGATAGACAGATAGATAGACAGATAGATAGACAGATAGATAGACAGATAGATAGATAGATAGATAGATAGATAGACAGATACACAGACACACACACACACACATATTTGTATAATCCTGGCATGGGGCTCCGAAAGGGGTCTCAGGGAGTAGCATCGCTGCTTTCCTGAGCTAGCTTTCCTCCACATTTCTTAAAAATCATGGTAGAGACCTTGGTCTCAGGACCACTCGTGCCTAGAAACTGAGGTTGGTGGTAAGCAAGGGCATGTTCCCCATAGAAAATCCATCTCCAAAAAAGCCTCATGATAGTAAAGGAGAATGGGCACCAGCCAACCCAAAGGATGAAGTAGGCTGCCTGAAAAGGTTAAGACCATGTGAACTCCTGCATATCTCTGCTCCTCAAAACTGGTTGGTCTGTACCCCCCTCTAGTCTGATCCTTACGACTCCCTCTTCCTTCCTCCTTCAGCTAGCCATATTGTTGGCACCACTTCACCACCCATTGTCCCACGGTCAACACTTCCCCAGAAATTTCTCCCACCTCCTGGATTCCATCCCTGCAAATGTTTTTCACCACAACCATCAACTTGTAACAGTTCAATAATGATATTTAACCATGTCAGTCTTACTGGTCTTAAAGTGCCTGTGAGACCAGGGTCATAACCCCTTCTTCCAGAACAAACCAATAAAAAAAAACCTAACAAAGAAAGACCCTTCTGATAGAGTGTCAGAAGCTCCACCTGAAATAGCTCCCATAAAGTGTTTGTATTTAAACTTAAAATTTCATTACGTAAATGATAACTCGAGGCTAAAAGATCCATTACAGCTTTTATGTAAGAACCTTTTGTTTGGCGTGTAGTGAACAGGGAAAAGAAAAAAGGAGAAAAACAATGGAGATGAAGCTCTGTTAAACAACTTGAAATTTTTGATTACTTTGAAAATTAATTGGAATATAATGGCATTGTGTCGTCATTAGAAATATGGACACAAAGGAGTTAATGTATTAGACAACACTACACTGCCGCACACACTCACACAAGCACACACACACATGGCGCACACACACATGTGCGCACACACACGTGTGCACCCACACATGTGCACACACACACATGTGCACACACACACACATGTACACACACACACACATGCACCCCCGCATGCACACACACACACATACACCCACACACACATGCACACACAAACACACACACAAAGTCAAACACACACATATATACACACACACACAGAGGCACACACCCATACATCCGCACACACACGCACACACATATGCACCCCACCCCCACACAAACACACACACAAACACATGCACACACACACAAACACATGCACACACACACACATACACACATAATAGCATCATTAATGAATTTCATTACAATTGATCTTGAACATGTATTAATTGATTAGATTATATTTATAATTCAAAAGAGGGATTTTAGTGTTTTATTTAAATATTAAATTGCCACATTAGGAAGTTATAATGAACAATATCCTCCGATTGAAATCCATGTTGAATAAAAGCAATTCAAATCT
>NC_043017.1:22240087-22250087 GCF_006345805.1 Octopus sinensis | reverse complement strand
CAAACAGTTGGATAGCTTGATTTTCAAACGGGGCAGCAGATAGATGGAATGATATGATGGTTGGTGTAAGATATCTTTTGACTGTGCAGTTAACATGCTGAGTAAAATAATTTGATGAGAAACTTTGGTTAAATTATGTATCTTTTTTTTATTTTAGATGTAGGGAGGTGGGTGGTATATATTTCGAAATTTGGCTTCTTAAAAAGAAAAAAAAAAGAAATACAACAGATGAGAAAAATCTAAAAAAAGAAATTAAAAATTCAATTATGAACAAGGCTCATACCTGGCTCACTTACTGTTCAAATACCTCCTCGCTACTTTAATGATAGTTTTATAGAATTGTGGTTAGAATTAATTACAAAAAGCCTTTAAGTAACTGCAGAAGAGAGAGATGGCTTTGTAGATAGGATATCAGACTCCCTGCGTATATGTAGGTCATGAGCTCAAATCACTGTTGGCATTTCATTGTGCCTCTAGTTCTTGGTTTCCTGTTGACTATAGCAGCCGGCTCACCTGGGAATGTTATCTATGATAGACTCAGTGTCCTAAATTAACTAAGGATTTATCAGGTCTAATATCATGAAACCAAAAGCTAACCATTCGTCATCATTCAGAATTCCCTTGGGACTTAGAAAGCATTTGCATTTCATCGACCATGTTTAATGTTTCTGCCCAGATATTATTAACATTAATAATCATAATAATGGGTTCAAATTTTGGAACAAAGCCAGCAATTTCAGGGAAGAGGTATGTTAATTAAATCGACCCCCAGTATTCAACTGGTATTTATTTTATTGACTCTGAAAGGATGAAAGGCAAAGTTGACCTTGGCAGAATTAAAATTCAGAATGTAAAAATAGCTGAAATGCCACTAAACATTTTGTTTCAGCATGTTAAACATTTTGCCAGACAACCACCTTAATAATAATTATGATAATAATGATAATAATAATAATAATAATAATAATAATAATAATAACTTAACCCTAAACTGATAGATCCGACTCCTAATGTAAGAGCCGAAGCTTGTCATGCCTCAATGTCAACAAAACAAATTACAAACTGCAAGGGTCATCGATCGGTTTACAATAGACCACAAACCCGAACATTGAACCAAATTCTGACTGAAAAATCAGCCACTGGTTCAAATCTTCCCGTCACACAGGAGCTGGATGTACTCCACAACTAGAATATTCCAACAGATAGCTGTCCATGCCCGTCACCAAATAGCCAACAGAAAAAGAATGAAAAATGGTCTAGGGAAGATACTAAGGAAGTTCTTACGGCCTTCTACCATGCCATATATTTCCCCATAGATAAATCTAACACTATACAAACCTACATAAACTGGAGACAGAAACACCCTGAAGTTTTCGCATTGTTTTTTAGGCATTGACTAGTACAACACTAAGTACAAAACCAAATATATGGCACCCTTGGCATAACACCAACATGAACCTCCAACTTGTTGTCTCTTGAGGTCTCTGGGTGAGAATTGGAGCCAGCTTGTGCAAGTGTAAAACAAAAGTCAAACATATAATAATGATAATATTAATAATGATAATAATAATAATTCTTTCTAATTTTGGCACAAGGCCAGCAGTTTTGAGGGATACAGGCAAATTTATGACATTGATTATAGTACTTTATTTTATTCTTTTCTACTCTGGGCACAAGGCTTGAAATTTGGTGGGAGGAAGCCTTTAGTATTTGAGTTGGCACTGTGCTCTTTATTTTATCAACTGGGGAAGGCAGGGATGAGAGGGCTATTAAAAGATAAGAATGACCTCGTTGGGATTTGAACCTGTAATGTAAAAAGGCAAAACTAACCACTGCAAGGCATTTCAGTAATTGCTATACCATTTCTCCAACATTTAATAATATTAATTATAGTATTTGTTGACAGTTCAAAAAAAGAGAAGGAAAAAAAATCAGGATAATTTGAAATATGCTATTACATTCTGAACAACAGTAAACAATTTAAAATTTCATTTTATTTCATTGATTTTTTTTTTTACCCCACTAAAAATATTTTTAACAATACTATTAATGGTGATTCTTGTTGTTGTCTTCATTTCCTTTTTAAATATTAATGTTTTCTATTATTCATGATACTAAAAAAAACTTCCAAAAACTGCAACATAATAATAATAAAAAAAAGAACCAAAAAATGGCAGGAACTGTAATAATATTTGCTCATGACATGTGGTAAATAAAAACATTTGGTTTTACAAAAGCTGTTTTCGTTAATTTTGAAATAGGAAAACACTTCAGAAACAGCATGACAAAATTACTGGAAAAATTCCAGGTAACCTGCAGGTAGAAATTTTTATTTAATTTTTACCATTTCTTTTAGTTTTCTTTTCTGTTTAAAAATTCTTGAAACTTATTTTAGTTTCTTTATTTTTTCATTATCATTTTAATAACCATGACTTAGCTCTGGTCGTTAAAACACCCCCGGTCTTTCAATATATATATTTATTTATTGGTTTTATTTGGTTTCAAATTGTGAACAAAAGCATCATTGGTTGTTGCAGATTTCCAACTAACCGATCTCTGATTCCTTACATTTTTTTTATGGTGAAACGGAGTTTCTTACACTGGAGTTTCTCAGTTTCTTACTAATATCTTTTGCTAATATACAATACCCATGCACACACATGGCGGTGTGCAATCATGTTTAACATGCCCATGTACACTTGGATATAGCATTATCAGCCAGGAAGACATGGGATGAGGTGGTGAAGCATGACCTTTGAACTTTGGGCCTCACATAAGCAACGATGAAAGACCGAGACTTCTGGAGATATGCTGTAACTGTGAAGAACCGGCAAATAAAGTGAGTTCACTGCTGTAACCTACACCAGTGTCGCATAACCAGCCCCAGCTCACTCAAAAGTACCTTGGATCATAGGGTGACATGCTGTGCTTGCGGAGACCTATTGAGCCAAATACATCAAAATCAAAATCAAATGGAAAGCACCACCTGAACGAGGCTGATGCCAGCGCCACCTTGACTGGCTTCCATGCCGGTGGCATGTAAGAAGCACCTACTGATCATAGTCATTGCCAACCTCCTTTGGCCCCTGTGCTGGTGGCACAAAACAAGCACCCACTACACTCTTGGAGTGGTTGGCGTTAGGAAGGGCATCCAGCTGTAGAAACACTGCCAGGTCAGACTGGAGCCTGGTGTAGCCTCCTGGCTTCCCAGACCCCGGTTTAATCTCCTCTCCTCCCAGTTGAAGGACTTTTGTCTTGCAAGGTACATAGTGATGGTATCAATGCTGATGTGACATTAAAAGCACTGGTGGGGTTGCCATGCAAAAAGTATATGATGGTGCCACATAAAAAGCACTGGTGCTGGTGCCATGTAGAAAACAATGGTGCTGGTGCCATGTAAAAAGGACACGTGATGGTGCCACATAAAAAGCACTGTACTGGTGCCATGTCCAAAACACTGGTGCTGGTGCCATGTAAAAAGGACACGTGATGGTGCCACATAAAAGCACTGGTACTGGTGCCATGTCAAAAACACTGGTGCTGGTGCCATGTAAAAAGGACACGTGATGGTGCCACATAAAACACTGGTACTGGTGCCATGTCAAAAACAATGGTGCTGGTGCCATGTAAAAAGGACACGTGATGGTGCCACATAAAAAGCACTGGTACTGGTGCCATGTCAAAAACACTGGTGCTGGTGCCATGTAAAAAGGACACGTGATGGTGCCACATAAAAAGCACTGGTACTGGTGCCATGTCAAAACACTTGGTGCTGGTGCCATGTAAAAAGGACACGTGATGGTGCCACATAAAAAGCACTGGTACTGGTGCCATGTCAAAAACAATGGTGCTGGTGCCATGTAAAAAGGACACGTGATGGTGCCACATAAAAAGCACTGGTACTGGTGCCATGTCAAAAACACTGGTGCTGGTGCCATGTAAAAAGGACACGTGATGGTGCCACATAAAAAGCACTGGTACTGGTGCCATGTCAAAAACAATGGTGCTGGTGCCATGTAAAAAGGACACGTGATGGTGCCACATAAAAAGCACTGGTACTGGTGCCATGTCAAAAACACTGGTGCTGGTGCCATGTAAAAAGGACACGTGATGGTGCCACATAAAAAGCACTGGTACTGGTGCCATGTCAAAAACAATGGTGCTGGTGCCATGTAAAAAGGACACGTGATGGTGCCACATAAAAAGCACTGGTACTGGTGCCATGTCAAAAACACTGGTGCTGGTGCCATGTAAAAAGCACATGTGATGGTGCCACATAAAAAGCAGTAGTGATGGTGCCATGTAAAAAGCAGTGGAGCTGGTGCCACATAGAAAGTACTCAGTACACTTTGTAAAGTGGTTGACATTAAGAAGGGCATCCAGCCAAAACAGACTATTGAACCTGGTGCACCACCTGGCCTTGCCAGCTTCTGTCAAACTGTCCAACCCATGCCAGCATTGAAAATGGATGTTAACTGATGATGCTGATGAGGATAATGATTTGTAAATTAGTATTAAGACTGGTACTATTGCTGTGCTGCATTGGGAAAACATCTCTGGAATTGATTTATTTGTAGCTGATCTGGAAATGGTAAATGAAGAGACAGAAAAACTTGTGGTGTATAGATCTATGCATGTGGTTTGTCAAATGTGACTCTCAGAAAATCGGTAAATAAATTAAGATCTCAGTGTTGCTGAGTGTATTGTGTAGGCCAATGCATAGAAACTAATTAATTAATTAATAAATAGCAATGTTGGATGATTTATTAGAAGTAATGTAACCCAGAACAGACAATAAAAGAAATAATACATTATATTCTTGCTTAATCACTTGGTGAGCAGAGTGGCAGAGTGGAAGCATGCGGGGTCCATAATTCAGAGGTTCATAGATTGGAACTATGCTTTGCAAAGAAGTGGATACTAATTTTGACATTTATACAGTGCAAGTGAATTGTCTGCAAATATACCAGCCATATGCATATATATATATACACACACATATACATATATACATACATACACACACATATACATACATACATACATACATACATACATATATATGTTTCTTTATTGCCCACAAGGGGCTAAACATAGAGGGGACAAACAAGGACAGACAAATGGATTAAGTCGATTACATCGACCCCAGTGCGTAACTGGTACTTAATTTATCGATCCCGAAAGGATGAAAGGCAAAGTCGACCTTGGTGGAATTTGAACTCAGAACGCAATGACAGACACAATACCGCTAAGCATTTCGCCCGGTGTGCTAATGTTTCTGCCAGCTCGCCGCCTACTACATACATGCATGCAGACATACATATATATATATACATAGTGAAATAATATATTGATTGACAACCTCCAGCCTGTTGTTAATTAGGGACCCTTTGCTTATATATACCTATATACGTATATGTTGCATATATATACCTACAGGGGTAGAGACACATTATATCATGCAATAGAAATTTATACAGGCTGGTGCCATGTATAAAGCACCCATGCTGGGGCCACTTAAAAAGCACCCAGTACACACTGTGTAGTGGATGGTGTTAGGAAGAGCATCCAATGGTAAAAACCATGCTAAAACAGGCAATTGGATGGTGGTGCAGCTCTCCAGTCTTGCCAGCTCCTGTCAAACCATCTGACCCATGCAACCATGGAAAACAGGGTACATCAGAACTTAAAATATCATAGTGGACAGAAATGACAGCAACAACAGAACGTTTTGCTTAGTATACTCTTTTACTCTTTTACTTGTTTCAGTCATTTGACTGCGGCCATGCTGGAGCATCGCCTTTAGTTGAGCAAATCGACCCCGGGACTTATTCTTTGTAAGCCCAGTACTTATTCTATCGGTCTGTTTTGCCGAACCGCTAAGTAAGGGAACGTAAACACACCAGACACACAAACATATATACACACACATATATATATACATATATACGACAGGCTTCTTTCAGTTTCCGTCTACCAAATCCACTCACAAGGCATTGGTCGGCCCGGGGCTATAGCAGAAGACACTTGCCCAAGATGCCACGCAGTGGGACTGAACCCGGAACCATGTGGTTGGTTAGCAAGCTACTTACCACACAGCCACTCCTGGCATTGTTTTGGTGTTGGTGTTAATAGTAGTCCGTTATTTATTCTTTTGTTGTTGTCACTGAGTGTTTTTATTCACTTTCTAACATATTCTTTTCAAACCATTCTCTCCTACCAGCTGTGCAACAATACTGTAATCATCAGTTAAAGATACCCATACTGAAAAATAACTGATTTAAAATGATTACTTGTGCGTAGATTATGGGAGTGTTAGATTTATCACTGGCTCTAAAAATTGCTTGATGTAAATAACAAGCAAACAAACAAAAAAAAAACCTTAAAAAAGAAACACAAAGCAACGTGAGCATGTGTAAAATGTGAAACTGTGTCTTAGAATCAGGCATTAAAAAAAATCAATTTGTTTGGGACATGAAAGTAAAATAAAATTTTAGTGATTGAAGGGAGATTTACAGTCAGCCAGTAAAAGATTGACAATGTGGTCAGTCAAAGAAAGCTTTAAGGAATGGATGGTAGTATGTTAAGTTCAAATCTTTTCTCAGTTGTGCACATTCTCTTTGAGCAAGACATTATAAATCTGTTTGATTCAGGAAATTTTTTTACTTCCTTCTTTCCTTCTTTACTTCCACCCTCCCTGCCACCCTCTTCCCCCTCCTTTCCATGGGCTCTCATTTCCATGTAGAGGTATTAGGGCGGCAAGCCGGCAGAAACGTTAGCACGTGGGGCGAAATGCTTAGCGGTATTTCATCCACCGTTACGTTCTGAGTTCAAATTCCGCTGAGGTCGACTTTACCTTTCATCCTTTCGGGGTTGATGAATTAAGTACCAGTTATGCACTGGTTCGATGTAATCGACTTAATACCTATATCTGTCCTTGTTTGTCCTCTCTGTGTTTAGCCCCTTGTGGGTAATAAAGAAATAGGTATTAGGGTGGTGAGCTGGCAGAAATGTTAGCACGTAGGGTGAAATGCTTAGCGGTATTTCGTCTGCCGTTACGTTCTGAGTTCAAATTCTGCCGAGGTCGACTGTACCTTTCATCCTTTCGGGGTCGATGAATTAAGTACCAGTCACGCACTGGGGTCGATGTAATCGACTTAATACCTATGTCAGTCCTAGTTTGTCCCCTCTATGTTTAGCCCCCTTGTGGGTAATAAAGAAATAGGTATTGAGTTGTTATGACATCTGGGGTGTCGTGAGTGTTTTAAATCTTATGGAGCTCCTTCCTCTCCCTCCAGGTCTCTCTATAATAAATTTCTTCCAGGTAGAAGACAAATAATAAAAAAAAAAGTGAGAAATAGATCTCAGTAAAGCTTATTGACAAAATTTTAGTGAACTGAGAAAGTAAGACAATGTTAGGCAGAAATTCAAAAACACTTGTAAACAATAGGTGCAGGAGTGGCTGTGTGGTAAGTAGCTTGCTTACCAACCACATGGTTCCGGGTTCAATCCCACTGTGTGATACCTTGGGCAAACGTCTTCTACTATAGTCTCAGGTCGACCAAAGCCTTGAGAGAGGATTTGATAGACGGAAACTGAAAGAAGCCCTTCATATATATGTTGTGTGTGTGTTTGTGTTTGTGTGTCTGTGTTTGTCTCCACAACATCACTTGACAACCAATGCTGGTGTGTTTACGTCCTCGTCAATTAGTGGTTTGGCAAGAGAGACTGATAGAATAAGTACTAGGCTTACAAAGAATAAGTCCTGGGGTCGATTTGCTCGACTAAAGTGATGCTCCATTATGGCCACAGTCAAATGGCTGAAACAAATAAAAGAATACGATGAGCAGACATCAACCGCAATATAAAATGGCATCATAACTGTTATGATGCAGGTATACATGTCTGGCATAAAATGGCATTGTACAAAATAAATAGTTGATTGTGGTTATCTAGAAATAACCTATTGCAGTAATGTATGTTAAGACAGAATGCACTCTGTATTACTTGAATGTAGGTACGATACTCAGTATTCACTGTTCAACTACCAACTGTTAAACCAACACATGTTGAACTAACATGGTAAACAAACATGGTTGAATTAACACTGTCAACTACCCTCGTTGAAGGTTCACTCAGTTCTTAGCTATTGTAATCGTTTAGTCCACCTTCAGTCACATGGGGGTGCTCAGGATTCTCCCATAATAATAATAATAATAATAATAATAATAATAATAATAATAATGAAATTATTGTATACAGTGCTCAGGTGCACCACAACTTGTCAGAAAGTGTGTATAAGGTATATGCAGTAATGTACTAATGTCTGGAAAGCAAACAATATATGAGTCAGATACATGCTTGTGTGTGTATGGAGGAGAGAAAATCAGGTGTAGTGTTGGCGAATCTCAGAAAGCATGGAAGTTTCGAAGGATGCAGTGCTCCAACAACTAACAACTGATGCCGGCAGTTTGTTCCATGCTTCAGCAACTCTCAGCATGAAAAAATGTTTCCTAAAGTCATGGGAGCTGTGCTGTTTTCTGACTTTGTAAATATGTCCATGGGTGTTAGACGGGTGGAGTTTAAAAAGGTGCTCAGAGTTATTTTTTGTAAGATGGTTGATAATTTTATAATGATATTATTCCTTAAGTTTCTCATCATATGAGAGTAGTTGCTTGTACTCCAAGAAAATTAGTTCTGCAATTTCTGACTGAACAATCTACTCAAAGGATTTGTTTTAAAGCAATCAAATATATGTGCTGTACCTAACCCTAACTCTAACCCTAACCCTAACCCTAACTCTGTCAAAATGATGTTGCCTGAACAAGTGCATGGTGTGCCACATAGCAAGTGTTGAAGTTGTCACAAAGCAATGTGAGATAAAGTGTTTTACTCAAGAACACAATGCACCACCTGGTCTAAGAATTGAAACCACTATCTTGTGATCATGAGTACAACACCTAAACCACCTGACCATGTGCCATCATCATGTGCCATGTGTAAGTTGTAAAAAGTGTTGTATGATTATTTTCCAATAACTACACTGGAGATGAAAGCAGAAAATACCGTAAATCCTCGAGTATAATCCACATTTTTTTTCCCCAAATGTAAAGGTCAAAATCCCTAGTGCATATTATATACGAGGTTAATAATGAAAATTATTTTCTAAGCAATGTCCGAGTGTCTATTTGCTGTCCGGCTATGTTTATTCAGACGCATTTTGTGATTTCGGGTGCAAAAATACCTTCAGCTAAGCCTGAAAGCAATGAAGTCATAAAAGAATCATCCATAACTTGCAGTAAACAACATTTATTAAATGTTATTGCTGTTATTTCTTTATTTTCTGAAAACAAAATGCACAAAAAAGCTACACATTTGCATTATGTTATATATACAATAGTAATAAAGGATGTTACCGTATACATTTTTACAAACCAAGGACGTTATATAGACCTCCTTGACTCAAGTTAGAGAAGGGGTGTGTATTATACACAAAGTTTAGGTTTTTCAGAAGTACAGCCCACTAAGAATCCCCTGCGTATTAAACTCAAGGGTGGACTATACTCGAGGATTTTCAGTAAGAAAAATTAGTTAGTCAGTGGCATTTAACAACCTATTTCTTTACTACCCACAAGGGGCTAAACACAGAGAGGACAAACAAGGACAGACAAACGGATTAAGTCGATTACATCGACCCCAGTGCGTAACTGGTACTTAATTTATCGACCCCGAAATGATGAAAGGCAAAGTCGACCTCGGCGGAATTTGAACTCAGAACGTAGCGACAGACGAAATACCGCTAAACATCTCGCCCGGCGTGCTAACGATTCTGCCAGCTCGCCGCCTTTAACAACCAACAAGTAACCAACCAACTAACCAACAACCTGGCCCTTCAACTAATCAAGTTCCTTTACTGTCTCTCTATTAGCAAATCAAACTGCATTGATCTTACCAGTTTGGGAAGTCCTGCAAAACCCATGTTTACTTTCTCCTGTGTCAG
>NC_043017.1:22232587-22235087 GCF_006345805.1 Octopus sinensis | reverse complement strand
AAGCAGCTGGCCCTGTGCCAGATTTTGAAATCATTATCATCTTTTTTTTTGCTATGGAATTATATTCATTCAGTTTACAGCACAGCCAGTCACTTATTTACATTATCAACTCTTTAGCTCTATTTATAATCTTCATAAAAACACTCTCCATTTCTTCTCTGGTGAAAGATCCTACCTGAACCATTAGAAATTTCTATCTATTCACAGTTCACAAACTCATTCAGTTTTGTGAATGTTATTCAATAGATTTTTGTTGACAGAGATCAGCACTAGTTTTCACTGACTCGAGTGTTTTTCCTTCTGAATGGTAGTTTGTCGAATGAAGACTATTTAGCCTTGATACTCATTTGTCCTTAGTAAGATTCAGTACAACAAACATTAATATTTATTTGCTGTAAACAACCCATTAAAAGCTACTTTTTTCTTCACTTGTGTACTTCTCATTTTCTGTTATCATTTTGCATTCAACTTCATATTAATATCATTGTTTTTAATTATGTACCATATTTAATATCCCATAAGAAGTACTTTTTTTTTCTCTTAAAAATGTCTCAGAAAAACCATTCCAAGTCCTGTATGCAAAGTTGGGCCTATATAACATACTTTAATGCACCAAAAACATTTTTCCTGAATGGCACGTAAAAAGCACCATCCGATCACGTCCGTTGCCAGCCTCGTCTGGTCCCCGTGCTGGTGGCATGTAAAAAGCACCATCCGACCATGGCCGTTTGCCAGCCCTGTCTGGCAACTGTGCCGGTGGCACATAAAGAGCACCCACTACACTCATGGAGTGGTTGGCGTTAGGAAGGGCATCCAGCCGTAGAAACACTGCCAGATCAGACTGGGCCGGGTGCAGCCTTCTGGCTTCCCAGACCCCAGTTGAACCATCCAACCCATGCTAGCATAGAAAGCAGACGCTAAATGATGATGAAGATGATGTGCTACTGAAAGTGGGGTGCATCTAATATGCCTGTCCCCTCATTGGTTTATGATTCAGCAATGTATGATCATTCCCTTGTCATGGTTTTAGGGGCTTCAGGGTTCTATATCCCAGGAGTAAAGCAGATGAGACTAACTGAAGGGCCCAGACGAAGCATGATCTACTTCTCCTTGAGCCTAAAGAGTTTGACTTGAGGTTTCTTGGAAAACCAAATTCTTACAGAAACTGCAAGTGGCCCAAGCTTCTGAGGGAATGACGTAGACTAAGTGACTAATATTCCTGCGAGTCTTTTATGCCATCAAATGCAGTAACTATTTAACTATCATTCTCTGTTTATCAAGTTAAGGAGGTGTCTGAAATGGAGTATGAAAGAAGCTTTTGGTTGTGGTGCCTAACAAAAAATGGTGTTGGTGTTTTTTTACAGTTGGTAGTCATGGTAGATGGTGGAGGCTGTGTCAGTATCTTTTGTGATGATAATAGTAAATGGCAATGGTAGTAGCAGTGATGATGGTAATGGTGATATTTAAAAGATGCTAGATATGATAATGATGACCAAAGCTTTCTTAACACCGTCGTAATAAGTAAGGCCCTTAGAATGTAAGAGTTTGAGTCTGAAAAATTTTCATCAAGTGAGAAGGTGAGAATACTTTTCTGAAGAACTTCTGTTGTTCTGCCCTCTCAAGAATTTCTTTCTGCAAAAGATATCTTTACTTCTTTGTGATAAAAAAAAATCGTTAGCCAGGAAGAAATGCAACACCTAAGGACCCTTCCCAAGGCCTCCAAGACAAAAGGAGAGAAAGAGAGATTTCTTTCAAATATATAATGCATATAAATACATATGATTGATTTTATATTAGGTATGAATAAATCTGTCACAGACCAGCTACTGCTACTAGTAAACTACAATGGAGTTTAAGCATCTGATTTAATTTAACAAGGTTCAGATTTATCTCCTTATTTCCTCAATATGTCATCCAGTGAAAGCTGCTCCATGACACAACTCAGTTTGCAACACAAATGTGTTCTTTTCTGTTTTGTTATTTTTTAAAAATTTTGGTGTTAGTTTATTTATTAGAGAATATACATACATATACACACACATATATATAATATAATAATAATAATAATAATAATAATAATAATAATAATAATAATAATAATAAGGATTATATATATGCATACATGTGTTTTTGTATGTGTGGGTGTTTGCATCTCATTGTCTTGACACTGTGTAACAGTTGTAAACAAGCACCACTGTCATGCAGGTGGTGTAATTTATTTCCAATGTTCTGTGAAAACATTTCCTACCAAGAAGAAATATTATCTTATTTGGAAATGGATAAGGGTTGGTGATAGGAAAAAAGGAGAGAAAATCTGCTCCTTACTCTTTACTTGTTTCAGTCATTTGACTGCGGCCATGCTGGAGCACCGTCTTTTTAGTCGAGCAAATCGACCCCGGGACTTATTCTTTGTAAGCCCAGTACTTATTCTATCGGTCTCTTTTGCCGAACTGGATCGATTGTCATGCAATGCTAGGGGGACAAACACAAACACACACAT
>NC_043017.1:22212587-22227587 GCF_006345805.1 Octopus sinensis | reverse complement strand
GCTGCCAAGGTCACTCCAGTTCATCGGCTTGCAAGCTCCCTTTAGTCGTTCAGCTTGTACACATCCTCGTCGTAGTTGTTCCCTTCACACTTCATTAAGCATTCTTTAAGGTAATAAGTCAAATGACATCGATGCACTCTGCTGACTGCTGCGTCTCAATGCAGCATCTTTCTGCCGTAAAGCTGGCTGCATTCATCTCCCTTCCTCATCTCCTACCTGCCCCCTAATTTATCTTGTCTCTTTGTTAACATCTTCTGACACACCCCTATTAAGAGTTTCTCTGAAATTTCATACCTTAGATTAATATCCTCTCCTCTCTCTCTCTCTCCACACTGTCTCCCTTCTTTACTCTGTCTACATTACTCTCTGTTTCTATCCTTTCTCTTTCTCTCCTTTTTTCCTCTCTTCTTTCTCTCTTTCTGTATGTGTGTGTATATCAACTTATTATTATTTTATTTTTTTATTTTATCTAGTTTCAGCTCATGAGCTGTGGCCATGCTGGGGCACCATCTCTTTCTCTTTTGCTTTCCACATTTCTTCTTTTTCTTTTTGTCTCTCTTCCTGAAAGTTTCTCCTCTCTCTCTCTCTCTCTCTCTCTTTCTCTCTTTCTCTCTCTCTCTCACTAAGTCCATTTTTTATCTTTTTCAGTCATTCTCTTTCTCTCTCTCTTTCCTACTCTCTCTCTCATTTCTTTCTCTCTTCCTCTCCTTCTTCTTCTCTCTTCTTCTTCCTTCTTCTTCTTCCCTCAGTCTATTCTTTTTTGAATCTTTTTCTCTCTCTCTCTCTCGCTCTCCCTCTCTCTCTCTCTCTTCCTCATTCTCTTCTTATTTCTTTCCTCTCTCTTCCTTCTCCTCTCTTATTATTTTTTTCTTTCTTTTCTTTTCTCTCTCTCTCTCTCTCTCTCTTTCCTCCTCTCTCTCTCTCATTTCTTTCTCTCTTCCTCTCCTTCTTCTCCCTCGGTCTTATTCTTTTTTTTAAATCTCTCTCTCTCTCTCTCCTTCCCCTTCTCTCACCTCTCATTTTCCAGCTCAATTACCTCTGATTACCATTACTCAACTAATAACTCTGTTTCTTCACTCGTTACTGCTACGATTACTTGTAATTTTTAAATATTCAGCCATAATTGTTTCACAAACAACTTGCTGGAACCAGCTTTCTTTGTTCTTTAAACACACACACACACACACACACACAAACGTGCAAGCACACAGTAAATGTTATTTAATCATTTAATATGCCAGTCTTTGTCAGTGGTTTAAGACTCTGTGTGTGTGTGTGTGTGCATGTATGTTTTTGTGTGTGGTGTTGTGTTGTGTTTGTGTGGTATGTGTGTGGTGCATGTATGTGGTTGTGTGTGTATGTGTTTTGTGTGTGTGCATGTGTGTTGTGGGTTGGGTGTTGCATGTAGTGTTGTGTGTGTTGTTGTGTGCGTGCATGTATGTGTTTGTGTGTGTATGTGTGTGTGTGCATGTATGTGTTTGTGTGTGTATGTGTGTGTGAGCATGTATGTGTTTGTGTGTGTATGTGTGTGTGTGCATGTATGTGTGTGTGTGCGTGCTTGTATGTGTTTGTGTGTGTATATGTGTGTGTGTGTGTGCTTGTTGTGCACTTCAGAGAAAACACTTCATTCCATGCAATAAAATTGAACCAAAAACAAACAAACGATGTTTTCTTTCTCTTGTTGACTTTATGGCTATCCATGGAAAGCAACAATAACAACAGCAACAAAAAACAAATACACAGATATATATAAAAAAAAAAAAAAGCTATTGATTCTTACTTCTATTTTTTCCCCCATGTCTATATATTCAAACCTTTCCATTATATCTCAAATCATCCAAACACCAATGGAGTTTTGGGAATCTGGGATTGTTCTTTGCAAGACCAGAAATAAATTTTGAAAGATTGAAAAATATAAGGAGTGGCTGTGTGGTAAGTAGCTTGCTAACCAACCACATGGTTCCGGGTTCAGTTCCACTGCATGGCACCTTGGGCAGGTGTCTTCTGCTATAGCCCCGGGCCGACCAATGCCTTGTGAGTGGATTTGGTAGACGGAAACTGAAAGAAGCCTGTCGTATATATGTATATATATGTATGTGTGTGTGTTTGTGTATGTGTGTTTGTCCCCCTAGCATTGCTTGACAACCGATGCTGGTGTGTTTACGTCCCCGTCACTTAGCGGTTCGGCAAAAGAGACCGATAGAATAAGTACTGGGCTTACAAAGAATAAGTCCCGGGGTCGATTTGCTCGACTAAAGGTGGTGCTCCAGCATGGCCACAGTCAAATAACTGAAACAAGTAAAAGAGTAAAAGAGAAGAGTTAGCAAAAATCTGTAAAAAAAATTTTCCGGTCAGAATCCCAGAGAAAATGTTTGTGTTTCTTAACTCCTGTTGATCTTTATATTTATAGAAATTTGTCGTGGTATTATTTTATTTGTGAAGTAACAGAATTGCGGCTAATCATGGAGTTTTGCTCATTGATACAATATTGCAATCATATTTCTGTTATTTTACTAATTAGCTCCTCCAATCTAACTAATGGCTAATTTTATGATTCTGCATTGAGGCTTCGGGTTCTTTTCAGTGACTCCTTCGTTACTAAAAGATCTACACTGAGAATTATATTTATTTCCTTACTACCCACAAGGGGCTAAACACAGAGGGGACAAACAATGACAGATAAATGAATTAAGTCGATTACATCGACCCCAGTGTGTAACTGGTACTTAATTTATCGACCCCGAAAGGATGAAAGGCAAAGTCGACCTCGGCGGAATTTGAACTCGTAACGTAACGACAGATGAAATATGGCTACGCATTTTGCCCGGCGTGCTAACGTTTCTGCCAGCTTGACAGACTGTATCTCTGTGGATGGTTGAAGCTTTTCATGATTGTGTGGTAAGAAGCTTGTTCCCAACCACTTGGTTCTAGATTCGGTGCCACTGTGTGGCACTTTGGGCAAGTGTCTTCTACTATATAGCCTTGGGCAGACCAAAGCCTTGTGAGTGGATTTGGGAGACAGAAACTGAAAGAAGCCCATTGTATATATATATATATATATATATATATTATATATAAGGGCTTAGTAAAATAAATTACTTTGCCACATACTGAACTCATTAGAAATAGCAGCTAAAGAAATTTCTTCAGCTATTTCTAATACTTAAAGAAGATCTCTCTCAGATAGTATATATATATATATATATATATATATATATATATAGTATACATGTGTGTGTGTGTGTGTGTGTGTCTTTGTGTCTGTGTTTGTTCCCCACCACTGCTTGACAACCGGTGTTGGTGTGTTTACATCCCCATAACTTGATGGCTTGGCAAAAAGAGTCTGATAGAGCAAGTACCAGGCTTAAAATAATAATAAAGAGTGGGGTCGATTCACGTGACTAATTCTCTTCAAGGCGGTGCCCCAGCATGGTCACAATCTAAAGATAAAAGAACCACATGGTTCCTCTGGGTGGCAATTTGATCACACACATTCTGCTATGGCCCTAGGCCAACCCAAACCTGGCTGATTGCTTTAGAAGTTCACTTTGTAAACATACGATACAGACTTTGATTTCACAGCCATCTTGGACAAGTATCTTTGCTATCACTTCGAGTTCAATTTAGCTTTAGGAATGAAAATAAGTGGAAACTGAGAGAAGCCTTATTGGAGGGATCGTTTCCTGTAATTCAGAGGCCCAGATTTGCAAATCTGTGTCAAGCTGATTTCTACTTGAGATATTCATTAAGGTTACATCTCTTTGGAATACTCAGCCACTTTGCTCACTAATTCAGTGTAATATATGTGCTCAGTTGATACAGCAGCTGTTTATACATTCGTCAAAACCAGTGAGAGAATCCATTGTCATTTAGGTATGTATGTATATAAGGCGGCGAGCTAGCAGAATCGTTAGCACGTCGGGCGAAATGCTTAGCTGCCGTTACGTTGTGAGTTCAAATTCCGCCGAGGTCGACTTTGCCTTTCATCCTTTCGGGGGTCGATAAATTAAGTACCAGTTAAGCACTGGGGTCGATATAATCGACTTAATACCTATGTCTGTCCATGTTTGTCTCCTCTATGTTTAGCCCCTTGTGGGTAATAAAGAAATAGGTATGTATGTATTTAAGTATGTATGGATGCATGTATGTATGTGTATGTGTGTGTGGTGGGGTATGTCCATATGTATACATGCATGTATGTATGTATGCATGTGTATGTATTGATGTGTGCATGTATGTATGTACATGTGTGTGTTTATACACACACACACACATGCCAGTGCATGTGCGCTTTCATATTAGTTTATATTTTTTTTTTTTTTTTTTTTTTTTTTTTGTACTTGTTTCAGTCATTTGACTGTGGCCATGCTGGAGCACCGCCTTTAGAGTGGTGAAAGAGTACAGCAGGGATCACCACCTCCTGCCGGAGCCTCGTGGAGCGTTTAGGTGTTTTTTTCGCTCAATAAACACA
Source organism: Octopus sinensis (assembly GCF_006345805.1). Lineage (NCBI taxonomy): Eukaryota > Metazoa > Mollusca > Cephalopoda > Octopoda > Octopodidae > Octopus > Octopus sinensis. The sequence continues at coordinate 22,223,116 of NC_043017.1, read as the reverse complement.
CACAACGCCCGGTCTGGGAATCGAAACCGCGATCCTCCGACCGCAAGTCCGCTGCCCTAACCACTAGGCCACTGCGCCTCCATATATATATATATATATATATATTTTTTTTTTTTTTTTTGCTTTGCTTTTGTCCTCGCTGCTTTGCATCCATTTTCCATGTTTGTGCTGATAGCAATGGCTTATTTGCTTTTAATCTCCCTTCCCATTATTGCAAAGCACCTTACAACGACTGCGAAGTAGGAAGCGGTACCAGTTTTCCATTCAGTCAAGTAAATTAGAGTGATTATCGTAATACACCTTGAATACGGAACAAGGAGATATTAGTCTTCGGCTAACATATGAGAGCGGACGAGAGTAACATATTAAACTTCGGATAATATAAATCACCAAGTCCAGCTCACACGTAATTGTGTTTCACTATCGCTACCCTCGCTGCTTTACATCGATAATAATGGACATCAATATGACGTGCACTTGTGGCTAAACAATAAAGAATAGACAGTCGTATGTTATGACAGGTTATTAGATGTTCTGACATACATCAAAGTTGAAATCGTTAGAAAGGTTTTAATGAGATCATTTCAGGTTTCTTAATTAGCTGTGCATTTATTTGTTCAGTCATTCCTACGTTTGTATTTAATGGTTGTTTTCCCCATGCTACTAGTCTGGGTTACAGAAATATGTTGTCGAGGCATTGCTTTACAGTAGGATGCTTTTCCTGTCACCAACCCTTACCTGGATTTTTTTTGAGTAAAGGATCTCTTATTTATGTCACATGTCTTTCATCATCATCATCATCGTTTAGCGTCCGCTTTCCATGCTAGCATGGGTTGGATGGTTCAACTGGGGTCTGGGAAGCCAGAAGGTTGCACCAGGCCCAGTCTGATCTGGCAATGTTTCTACGGCTGGATGCCCTTCCTAACGCCAACCGCTCCGTGAGTGTAGTGAGTGCTTTTTACATGCCGCCGGCACAGGTACCAAACGAGGCTGGCAAACGGCCACGATCGGATGGTGCTTTTCATGGGTCTGCTGTAAGCAATAAGTATCTTTTTGGGGGGCCCAGTGGTGGCACCACTTTTGGGTCTACTGTAGGCAATATGTATCTTTTGTTAGGGGCACGGGGTGGCGATGGGGAGCAAACTGAAGGGCCACCCTGGGCAGCACACACTCTAGCTACACTAGAGTGCCCTTTCTAATGTTAACAATTGCACAACATGGACTAGGTGAATTTATTAAGCTGATGACACTACAGATGTTGCCTCTGACAGAACCAAAGAATCCCCCATTGTTCTGTACGATATTTTATTCAGACTTATCTCCTTGACAAGTTGTTTTTACTGTGGTTTGTGGAGCCTGTATTTCCTCCATTGTGGAGACGTGTGGCGTAGTGGTTAGGGTGTTCAGTTCATGATCACAGAGTCATGAGTTCAATTCCTGGCAGTGCATTGTGTCTTTGAGCAAGACACCTTATTTCGTACACGGGCATATGGCATAGTGGTTAAGAGTACAGGCTACTTATCCCAAGATTTCGAGTTTGATTCCAGGCAGTGACCTGAATAATAATAATAATAATAATAATAATAATAATAATATCAACATCGAAAAATATATTAAGAATGAGAACCCAAGTTTGAAATTTCCCCAAGACATCTGATGAAGGCTGGTGGGTATATCAGCTGAAACGTTGTGTTAACAACAAACAAGATCAGGACAAATATCTGTCAAATGTAAATAATGTAAATAATGGACCTTATTTCACATTGCTTCAGTCCACTCAGCTGGCAAAACGAGTCGTACCTGTAAGTAAAAGGGCCAACCTTGTCCCATTCTGTGTCACACTGAATCTCCCTGAGAACTACATTAAGGGGATGCTTGTCTGTGGAGTGCTCAACCAGTTGCACATTAATTTCAAGAGCCAGCTGCCCCATTGATCGGATCAGCTGGAACCCTTGTCATCATAACTGATGGAGTACCAATTTATTTCCTCCCTTCCTCTTTATTTGTCTATTTATTTATTTACTTTTAGTTTATTTATTTTTGTTGTGGGTGGGCGTGGCAGCAACAAGGTTTTGATTAAGATCTGAAAAATGAGGTCTGAACTCAGGTCACTGACTAACCAAATCTATTTTGTGGAGCTTGGCAGTTTCTTTACAAAAGTTCGATGTCCTCCGAGTTATGACGAAGAGATACAAGATAAAGTAATTCTGTGAAGAGACTCAAGTCTTTTTCTAAGTACTTTGGTGTTGTCGATGAAGTGAAACCTTCTGCCTCTGTAAATAAGAACTGTATCAAACTAAATCACAGCTCAGTGGATATTTATCACTCTCACATCGATTGTTTGGTCACCACTAATTCTTTTAAATACAGCCAAAAGAAAACAAAATAATAATAATAATAATAATAATAATAATAATAATAATAATAATAATAATAATAATAATGATAATAATAATAATAATGATAATAATAATAATAATAATAATAATAATAATAATAATAATAATAATAATAATAATAATAATAATAATAATAATAATAGAATAAAAAGATCCACAAAAGAAATCAAACAAAATACAAAAACATAAAAAAAACCTCATATGTTTATGGAGTGAAATGAAAATGTGATGGTGAAAGGTGATGAAATGAAGAGTAAACAGCAGAATGATAACAAAAGCCTTGTGTTGAAATGAAATAGAAATGTTTACTAAGTAAATGCAAAAAAAAAAAATAAATAAAAAGGTACGGGGGGGGAAATATTTGTTGATTGTGGAAGTGTAAAGAAATGGGTTGATGCTATTATCTCCGGATTGTTCTATGTTTGACCTGTAAAGCAATGGAATGGTAAATAATGGGCATTGCTACTGCTTATTGTTGTTGTTATTAGTGTTGTTCTATTCAAATATGCCTCGCTACTAGTCTGGCACAATTATTATCATTATTATTATTATCATTATTATTATTATCATTATTATTATTATTATTATTATTATTATTGTTATTATTATTATTATTGTTACTGTTACGGTTATTATTATTATTATTATTATTATTATCATTATTATTATTATTGTTATTGTTACTGTTATTATTATATTATTATTATTATTATTATTATTATTATTATTGTTATTGTTACTGTTATTATTATTATTATTATTATTATTATTATTATTATTATTGTTACTGTTATTGTTATTATTATTATTATTATTATTATTATTATTATTGTTATTATTATTATTATTATTACTATTGTTGTTGTTGTTGTTATACAAAGAAGCAGTTGAAGAAATTGGTTTTATATCACTTCAATTGAATTTCCGCTGTGTTGTTACTGGCAAGATTGGTAACAACATTATTGTGTTTCTTTCGGATTCTTCTTTTTCTTTTTTTTTTTGTAAATTTTGATTATATTTTATATCGTATACTTTATTTTTTATTATAGTTTGTTATTTTTGTAGTAAAAAACGCAACAAAAAAATCAAAAAAAAAAACAAAAAAAAACGGCATTATTAGCGAAAAAGGATTTTTTGTTACTTTCAGAAGTTAGGTGATAACGTTGAAGAGGCAAAGAAAACTGTGTGGTTAATTTTACTATGATGAGATTTACTGAGATGGAGGCAGTATCAGAGTAAAAATCAGTATAACCATAGTATTTATGATGGTGTTTACAAATGCATGCATATGGTGTGACAACATTAATATGTATTTGGTTATAGCACTGGTGGTGGTAATGGTAATATTGATGGATTTTAGTGAATTTAACTGGCAGTGATATCTCTGATTGATGCTGATTACAATAGACTTACTCTTATGATAGCGATAGTATTGGTGGTGGTGGTGGTGGTGTTGGTGGTAGTAACGTTAATTTTGGCTCTGATCATGCTAATACTTTCCCACCTTATGTATGTGCCGACAATATTTTAATTGAGTCATCAGAATTTCTGTTTGATGTCAGCTAAGTCTGAGTTAATAAAATGGAATTGAAAGTGTGCTTCTGTGTGTGTGTGTGAAATACTGAAATATTGAAGGATGTAGAGACTCCAGTTGAAGTGTTAGGTGTGATAATCTTTGAAGTGAATTGATAGGATAGATGTGATGCAAATATGGTGGAGTAAAGTGGGAAGAACATTTCAGCAAATAGTTCTTTAATACTGGAAATATTAAATTCTTCTGATTTAACTACTCTGATATCCTTTGATAGAACTCATCAGATGAGATTGAATACAGCTGTAAGGTCACATCCAGTGTTAAAGAAACAAAGAACATAACTCTTATTTTGGGACCAGTGGTTCCTAGCCATTTTTATGCCCCACACTCTTGGGAGATGTTGGTGATGAATTTTTGCATTTCTACAAAAATATCTGCCATTGATTTTACAATTATTTAGAGACATTGAAAAAACAATTTCATGTCTTTTGTAAATGATTGAAATGTTTGGTTAGTATGGGGGTGACCCCCTGCAAAAGGGAACGTAAGTAACGATTACTGTAAAAAAAAGGGTTACTGCATACATACATGTCATGTACTCTGTGTACTCTAATATATTTTGCTTATCAGCTTTGATGATCAATAAACACAGAAGAGAGTACAACAGCAACAGCATCATCATTGTCACCACCACCACCATCATCATCATCGTTTAACGTCCGTTCTCCATGCTAGCATGGGTTGGACGGTTCGACCGGGGATCTGGGAAGCCAGGAGGCTTGCTCAAGCTCCAGTCTGATCTGGCAGGATTTCTACAGCTGGATGCCCTTCCTAATGCCAACTACTTTGTGAGTCTAGTGGGTGCTTTTTACGTGCCACCGGCACAGGTGCCAGGCAAGGCTGGCAATGGTCACGATCGGATTGGTGCTTTTTACGTGCCACTGGCACGGAAGCCAGTCAAGGCAACGCTGGCATCAGCCACATTCGGATGGTGTTTTTTACGTGCCACCGGCATGGAAGCCAGTCTAGGCGGCGCTGGCATCGGCCATTGTTAGTGAATTCAATTCCCAGGCCAGGCAGTATATTGTGCTCTTGAGCAAGACACTTTATTTCATGTTGCTCCAGTTCACTCAGCTGTAGAAATGATTTGCGATCTAACTGGTGCCAAACTGTATCAGCCTTTGCCTTTTCCTTGGGCAACATCAGTGGCATAAAGAGGGAAGGTTGGTACTCATGGGCAACTACCGGTCTTCCATAAACAACCTTGCCCAGACTTGTGCCACATAGGGGAACTTTGTAGGTGCAATTCCATGGTCATTCATGACTGAAGGAGGTCTTTACCCTTTTACCCAAGTACTGACACCCCATCCTGGGAACACCCATTTTAAACTCTTATAGACTTATAGAATCATCAAAATTTGAACTGGAAATCCTAAAGCCCTAAAGTCATTTTACTGATGTAAAACCAAACCTGAAGTTGCTTATTTTTCTGCTTTTCTCAAACCATTTCTTAATTCTTTTGTGCTTAATTATTCTGAGTTTTATATCAACATAGTCGTAACTCTTAGAATAGTTAACTCAACCTAGAGTGTCATCAATAAACCTGTTTACTGACATCTGTCAATATATCTAGATTTATGGTTTCACTTTTAAGGGGTTTCCCAAAATATGGTTAGATGAAAGCAACAGAAGCACTGAACAAGTGAAAGAGTCATCATCATCATCGTTTAACGTCCATTTTCCATGCTAGCATGGGTTAACAGCGAAGGTGGCAAGCTGGCAGACATGCTTAGTGGTATTTCATCTGTCGTTAGGTTCTGAGTTCAAATTCCGCCAAGGTCGACTTTGCCTTTCATCCTTTCGGGGTCGATAAATAAATTACCAGTTTCGCACTGCGGTCGATGTAATTGACTTAATCTCTTTGTCTGTCCTTGTTTGTCCCCTCTATGTTTAGCCCCTTGTGGGCAATAAAGAAATATTTATTTAATAACAGCAAACATTTATTCATGTAATAATTCAAATGTTGCCAAATGTTGCCAAGAAGCAACAACATTGGTGTAGTTATCTCAACGAACGGTCACTTGTATTCCCATTGAATTAGTGATAGAATGTGACACATGACAAGACACAGCTCTGTGTTGAAGAAGTCTGTTTCTCAGCTCTGTGGTTCTAAGTTCAATCACACTGTATGACACTTTGGTCAAATAAATTCTATCATAGTCTCAGTGTTGTTAATACATTGTGCGTGGAATATGGTGCATGGAAACTGGGTGGTTGCCCATTGTATGTAAATACACACACACACACACACACACACACACACACATACACACATGCAGGGTGAGGCAAAGTCATGCACCAAGATTAAAACTCAATATACAGGATACCATCATCATCATCATCATCATCATCATCGTTTAGCGTCCGTTTTCCATGCTAGCATGGGTTGGACGGCTCAACTGGGGTCTGGGAAGCCAGAAGGCTGCACCAGGCACCAGTCTGATCTGGCAATGTTTCTACGGCTGGATGCCCTTCCTAACGCCAACCGCTCCGTGAGTGTAGTGGGTGCTTTTTACGTGCCACCGGCACAGGTGCCAGACGGGGCTGGCAAACAGCCACGGTCGGATTATATTTTTAATTTCATGCATGTGCATTGTTCGTTTTTAATTTTGTCGGTTACACAATATAAGGTCAGTTGGACAGCTTCTGTGAAAAAAAAAACAACCTCATTATGCAATTCACTCTGCTGGAAATTTGGAAACAACATGCTTTACTGCTTGGCATTTGTGCCAGAAGCTCCAATACGAACATTTCAGAGTATTTGTGTGGGAATCTGAAGACATGTACTGAGAGTGATAAAAATCAAATATCCAGTCAACATCATGGTGTTTAGAGTGATCACTAGTGATGGCAATGTTATGCCTCCACTTGTCTTCCCCCATGGCCATAGACTCAACACAGAGGCCTACATCATGTGCTTGGAGGATGTAGTGCTGCTCTGGGTGAAGAGGGTGGCTGCTGGAAGACCTTATGTCTGGCAACAGGACTTTGCACCATGCCACACAAGCAGGAGAACCCAGTCATGGCTGTTAGACAATTTCTGCAACCACATCATCCCTAACATCTGGCTACCTAACTCCCCAGACTTTAACCCCCTAGATTATTATGTGCGGGACGCAGATGATCGAGGGATCAACAAAACTCATTGTAACACCAAAGATGAATTGAAGGCAAGGATTATGGCAGCATTCACTGACTTAAACAAGGAGACCATTCAGAAGAGTTGCAGAAGATTCTGAAGTCGTCTGGAGCCCATGATTGAAGCCAATGACGATTTTATTGCAATTTGCTGCTTAGTATTTCAAGATAATTTTATGTAATTTTAGTAAATGCATCTACTAAAATGAGATGTCAGTGCTATTTTCTTTTTTGCATAATTTAGATAACAGTTTATTCACCCAATAATAAATCTCTGAATGAGGTATAAACAGTAACTGCACGACAATGTGAGGTATACTTGCCATTTCAATATGTCTAACCACTAAGGGTGGGTGTTACTGTAGCTTGTAGCCCCAGGACAGGTCAAAACCTAGAAACTGCGGTCCGTGCGTATCACTTAGGTTGACGAGGGAAGGGTGACCTCCCTTTGCAAATACCATAAGGGCACAGAAAGTGTGCCTAAAGCCAGCTGGAGACGATGTTCTCCTGGGACTACAAGCTACAGTAACACCCACCCTTAGTGGTTAGCCATATTGAGATGGCAAGTATACCTCACAGTTTATTCACTGCAGCCTGTATATACATACACACATACATAAACACACACTCACACACATACATATGCACAAGTAAATAGGGTGTAGATAGTATATATAGTAACAGATAAATGAATTGACCATTGTCCACTCATAGTCATCATGGTCACTGAAATTCTATGAAACTGCAAAATGCATTTATATTCCTCTCCACCACCAGAAAAATACATTAAATAAATGAACAATAAATACAAAAAAGAAGGCTGTGCAACAGTGAAATCTCATCGAAATCAAAATCACATTCTGCTGAAGAGTCGTAAAACACTGATATAAAATCCTCAATGCGGCTAAATACATAAAAAAAAAAATCAATTTAGAACGAACTTCCATTTGGTGCATGGAAAGACTTAGGCTATAAACTTCTCATTTCTATTGGAAAAAGTATGTTTTTTTTTTTTTTATTATTGAAGTAGTTTTGATAACTAACAAGCCCTCTTCACCTGAAGCTTAACCTTGGGTCAGACCTTTCGATGCGTTTCGCTCTTGTCTAATTAATTCCTTTAAGCGTAAGTTCCATCAATACTGTCCTGAAATTAGACCCTGCAGGTCAATAAGAAGGCAAACAACTGTTTATTGATCAGTTTCATCAGCAGCAGCAGACATCAATCACTAGAATAGAATGTCCATCAGTTTGAAAATGGCCACTGCTTTTGCTGTATTTATTTGAAAGGGATGGATTTGTAGCAAACTGCTTTTTATATTTTATTTCTTGCCCTTTTTTTAAAAGAAATTTTTTTTCTTTAAATGACCACCACAAATGTAGTAGCATGGCAATATCGATTCTTGTTCCATTCACATCTAGAATGTTTTACAGGAATTGATTCTGGTAATGCTTGATTGATTTTATTATTTTTTAAAAATATTTTTTTATTTTATCAAACATAAAATGTTGCAACTAAGTTAAAAACTGCCAAGCATTTTTCTGATACCATAATGATTCTGCCTGACCATGACCGTTATATTCAAGCTTGAGAAAGTTAATTCAGCAACCATTTAGAGAGGTCAACAACTTTTGGACATTTCCTGGGCACAACACCTGAAAACTGAGCTTCTCTGTAGTAATTTACCACCAATGTCACATGTCATCAGAGAAAGAAGAACAAGATTTACTGGACATTACTGGAGATCAAAGGATGGGATCATCAGCAATGTTCCACTTTGGGAACAGAAGCATGGATATGCAAATGCTGGTAGACCACATTGAATCTACGTAAAGCAACTGGGCAAGGACTCCAAGTGCACCTGAGAAGACCTACTACCTGTAATGATGGATTGAACAGGCTAGAGAGAATGGGTTGGGGAAATTCATGCAATAAGCACAACAGGATGATGATGATGATGATGATGATGATAACAACTATTGTTACTAATGCTGCTCTCAGTGTCAGTATTGGTTTGGAAATAATGGAATGGCAGAATCGGTAGGGCATCAGATCAACTGACTTGGAATATTTCTTTGAGTTCTTTACATTCTGAGATGTGCTATGCTACACAGTACTGTAAGAAGATTTGAAATTAAGGCAAGATTTCACAGCTCTAGCATCACTCCTTCTTAGTCAGACTATGAACTTTTCAGCCCTCCTCGTACATATAGATATACTTGCTTCTTGCTTGTTTCATCGTTTGCTTGATGGGGCTGGTGGGGGTCATCCCTAGATAGTGGTCCTACAGATGTCACCATGCATAGCGCTGACTCGGTCCACCAGTGTTCTCTATTGCTGATGGTTCTGTGCCAGCCCCTCGGCATCTTCCATGGTGATGCTGAGCCTCTGGAGAACTTCCTTAATCATGTCCAGCCATCTGGCATGGGGCCTGCCATGAACCTTCTTCCAGCCCCATTATCAAATGAGAGAAAACCCTTGTGTATGTATATATATATATATATATATATATATATATATAATATATATACATATGTATATATATGTGTATATATATATATATATATTTACTCTTTTACTTGTTTCAGTCATTTGACTGTGGCCATGCTGGAGCATTGCCTTTAGTTGAACAAATCGACCCCAGGACTTATTCTTTGTAAGCTCAGTACTTATTCTATTAGTTTCTTTTGCCGAACCGCTAAGTTACGGGGACGTAAAAACACCAGTATCGGTTGTCAATCGATGATGTGGGGACAAACACACAAACACAAACACACACACTCACAGACATATATATGACAGGCTTCTTTCAGTTTCCCCTCTACCAAATCCACTCACAAGTCTTTGGTCAGCCCGAGGCTACAGTAGAAGACACTTGCCCAAGGTGCCACAGAATGGGACTGAATCTGGAACCATGTGGTTGGGAAGCAAGCAACTTACCACACAGCCACTCCTGATATATATAAAAAAATTTTGTCTTCCACACATACAAACTTGTCCTTTTAGGTGCAAAAAAAGCACCTGTTCTGGTGCTGCATAAATGGATCTGTGCCAGTGGCACCCAAAACAAGATATCCATTCAGCCACCTGTCTATCCATATACAGTAAAATATGTTCTTTTCTACTCCAGGCACAAGGCCTGAGATTTTGGGGGAGGGACCAGTCAATTAGATCAACCCCAGTAAGCAACTGGTACAGAATTTATCATCTCTGAAGGCGTAGTTGACCTTGGCAGAATTTGAACTCAGAACGTAAAGACAGACGAAATACTGCTTAGCATTTCACCTGGCATGCTAACGTTTCTGCCAGCTCACTGCCTTATACAGTGTTATATATAATGCATCGACTTCCTTCTCATTACGATGGATGTATTTTATGAATGATATTGCTGATTAATAAG
>NC_043017.1:22190087-22207587 GCF_006345805.1 Octopus sinensis | reverse complement strand
ACAGGGGGTGTCATGGCTTTCACCACAACACATATATATATCTTTTACTCTTTTACTCTTTTACTTGTTTCAGTCATTTGACTGCAGCCATGCTGGAGCACCGCCTTTAGTCGAGCAAATCGACCCCGGAACTTATTCTTTGAAAGCCCAGTAGTACGTATTCTATCGTCCTCTTTTGCCGAACCGCTAAGTGACGGGGACTAAACACACCAGCATCGGTTGTCAAGCAATGCTAGGGGGACAAACACAGACACACAAACATATACACACACACTTATATATATATACATATATACGACAGGCTTCTTTAAGTTTCCGTCTACCAAATCCACTCACAAGGCATTGGTAAGCCCGGGGCTATAGCAGAAAACACTTGCCCAAGATGCCACGCAGTGGGACTGAACCCGGAACCATGTGGTTAGTTAACAAGCTACTTACCACACAGCCACTCCTGCGCCTATATATATATATATATATATATATGCGAAACACGCATTGAGTCGAAACAGGGGCAGCTGAAGAAGGGGAATGTCCCTTGTGTTGTATGTCTTGTACTCTGTTTTTTTGTTGTTAAAAAAAGTCCGTTTCCTTGTTTTGTTTTTATGTTTTTGTTTCTCGTTGTGTTCTACATTTTTTTGTGGTGTCCTGTACCCATATATGCATGTATATATACATATAGATGTAGATATGTACATACATGTATGTATGGGTGCATATGTTTTATTTATTAAATTGTTATATATATATTTATCATGAAGTATATTTGCCACTTAAATGTGGCTAACCCTTAAGGGTGGATGCTACTGTAGCTTGTAGCCCCAGGAGGACACCTCCTCCAGCTGGCTATTGACATGCTTTCTGTGCCCCATCAGTATTTGCAAAGGGGAGACATCTTTCCCATTTCCAACTAGATGTGACACACATGGACCCGAGTTTCTGGGTATTGACCCATCATCAGCATGTGACAATCACTGGTTGTCGATGTGAAGTCGTTCCCAATGCAAATATATCCTTTTTCCAGTGATGAAAAGTCACTGATCTCAAAAAAGTGTAAGCAAGCAATAATAAATCTCTGAGCGAGGTATAAACAGTAGCTGCACAACATTGTGAAGTATACCTCGCTCAGAGATTTATTATATTTTATTGTATTTAGGAATGGTCATTTTGCCAGTTAGCCAATAAAAACACACGCACTATATATTTGGTATTACTATGCTTCAGCGTTATTTATTTTTTACATTCATCTTAATCTTATTTCAGCCAGAGTTCTTTTGTCACACTCCTGACCATTCCTAAATACAACAATATCTGTTTCAACACACAATTTCACATCAAAAATCTTGCAAAACAAATATATATATATATGGAAATAATAATGCAGTGAAGCTCTACAATAGCGTCGTATTATATTCGATTGCTATTTCCGTAAATGTGGGTGCCTTGTTGTACCATTTATCTACTTATATATATATATATAGTATATATATAATATATTATACAACAATTGGAAGGTGTTTGCAGCGTGGAAGGTGTTTGTAAGCCATTTAAGAAACACACAAAAGCCGTTCGATTCCACTTCAACATTTAAGTTTAATTTGTCAAAATATTTTTGTCACTTTAAGACCACGACCTGTTCACTGACAAAAATCCTTGCAGCACGGATTTTTGTCAGTGAACAGGTCGTGGTCTTAAAGCGACGAAAATATTTTGACAAATTAAACTTAAATGTTGAAGTGTGAATCGAACGGCTTTGTGTGTTTCTTAAATGGCTTACAAACACCTTCCACGCTGCAAACACCTTCCACGCTGCAAACACCTTCCAATTGTTGTATATATAATATATATATATATATATATATATATATATGGTGGGCTTTTTTTTTCAGTTTCTACCACTCTCAAAGATTTAGTTGTCCTGAGGTTTTAGAAGACACCCCAAAGTACCCCAAAGTACCCCAAAGTACCATGCAGTAGAACTAAACCTGAAACTATGTGGTTGTGAAGCAAACTTATAGCCATGCCTGTGCCTATGTGCATACTTAAGACTTAAAAATCCTGTCAGCTACTATCTGATTGGAAGATTTTAAAATTATTCTTTATCTAATTAATCAGTTCCTGGTTAATCAAGGTTAGTGTCATTACTATAGAGTGAATTAAACAGAGTGGATTAGAGTGATCTTGAAAACTAGCTTTCTGTCTTCACATATACGGTTTATCAAATAAATTATCATATCACTTAATGAAGCTGATTGTAGTTGGTCAGTTTATATAAAATGTTTAGTCGTGTGTGAAATATGTTGAACAAATAGATCAGTTGATTATTCAAAATGAGTTAATTAACCACTTACATTAATTATTCATTTACATAATGCATGATATGTTAATTATAAGCTGGCATTTATCAGATTATGTTATGGAAAACACCAACAGCTTCTGGAGAAGATTCTGTTCAATTAAAAGTGTTGAGTTATAGTATTCAGGTAGAAAATTTATCAATCGACTCTTTAAGGAAATCAATAAAACTGGATGAGAAGGAAATTACTAATTACAAATTCATTTTCACAATCATTTAGTTGGAATTCTATTCTTTAGAATTTGTATTTAAGAAGCTTGCATTGCAGCCGTGTGGATTTCGGTTCAGTCCCAGTGCACAGCATGTTGGGCAAGTCTCTCCTACAATAGCCCTGAGCCAATCAATGACTGAATTTAGTAAACAGAAACTGTGTGGAAGCCCCTTATATATATATATATATATATATAATTAAGGGCTCCTAAATAAGGATGCCAAGTGCTAGGGACACAAAAAAGGGGATAAATTTATCGAGAGTGAAAATCAAACTCTCGATAAATTTATCTCCTTTTTTGTGTCCCTAGTACTTGGCATCCTTATTTAAGAGCCCTTAATTATATTTCTACATGAATAATATTTTTCTATATGAATAATATTTTGTCTAATGACTAATTCATCTTTTGTGCTGGGCCACTGGTAGTAATCTATATTATTACCCTTTTGATTATATATATATATATATATTATCATCATCATGATCGTTTAACGTCTGTTTTCCGTGCTAGCACGGGTTGGACGGTTCGACTGGGGTCTGGGAAGCTAGAAGGCTGCATCAGGCTCCAGTCTGATCTGGCAGAGTTTCTACGGCTGGATGCCCTTCCTAACACCAACCACTCCATGAGTGTAGTGGGTGCTTTTTACGTGCCACCAGCACGGGTATCACAACTACAATTACCATTTGATATTTATTTTGATGTTGATGTACTTGACTCAATAGGTCTCCTCAAGCACAGCAGGTCATGTGCACTGGCACAGAAGCCAGTCAATGCAACGCTGGCATCGGCCACGTTCGGATGGTGCTTTTTACGTGCTGCCGGCACAGGTATAGCGTAACTACAATTTCCATATATATATATATATATATTTTAAACGTCTAATATTTCAATATCTATTTCTTTCTGTTGATTGCACCAACCCCAATGCTTAACTCCCAGTTATTTCATCCAGGTGGGTGTCAGTGATTTATGGTAGGAAAATGTGTGTGTGTGTGAGTGTTTGTGGTACAGTTAAATAAAAGAGAGTAAAAAAGTACTTTTTTAGATAAATGTAAATATATGTTGTTAACTATTTATTAAGGCTAGTATCTATGAAACAGAATTCACTGTCCTAATTACAACGATAATACATAATACACGTTCTGTAAAGAAATACTATGCTTTTTTATGTAAAAATATAGGCAGGAACCCATTCAGTGGGTGGGTGCATGGATCTGGTTAAAGGAAAGAACTTCAAGATACTCAAAAGCAAATCATAAGTTCAGTTTATATTACTGTGATGAATGGTATTTTTGTTAATGTTCATTCTGTGCAAGTGACATTCGTGTGCTAACATGCTACTTTTAAGATAGCCAAATTTTATTTTTAAGATAACATGGTAGCTCTAATATATGAATTTAATCAAATTACTATTTGGGTTTTAGGCCTTAAACAATATTTTCATGTGTGTTTTTAAACTTCATCAGTGGGCAGTTTCTTATTTGATTGTTAGCAAAATTTTTCCCACAGGGGAAACCATGAGGCAGAGAATTTATAAAACTCCAACCCAAATTTTGCCAAAATTTTTTTCCTCCATGTACAAACCTAAAAAGGTCCAAACTGAACAAAACCCACACCAATCTCAACAGCATGAAGGGGCCTGTTAAGGGCTAGGTATGTTATGATATGTTATATCCCAACTCTTCTGATGACATATTCCTTTATTCTTTTTCTTGTTTCAGTAATTTGACAGTGGCCATGCTGGAGCATTACCTTGAAGGTTTTAGTCAAACGAAATGAAACCAGGGCTTATTTTTTAAGCCTAGTACTTATTCTATTGGTCACGTTTCTCAAACCACTATGGGGATGTAAACACACCAACACCAGTTGTCAAGCAGTAATGTGGGAAAAACACAGACACAAAGACACACACACACATATATGTATATATATATATATATATACAACAGGCTTCTTACAGTTTCCATCTACCAAAACCACTCACAAAGCTTTGGTGGGCCGAAGGCTATAGTAGAAGATACTTGTTCAAGGAGCCATGCAATGGGGCTGAACCCATAACCTTGTGGTTGGGAAGCAAGCTTCTTACCACACAGCCATACCTGCACCTATGTAATTTTTGCTCTTAACAATAGGTTTGCTTAAAAACTGAAGTTCTTCAACAAAAACATTATGATAACTGTGTGTGGTGTGTATCATTAGTGATTTAGTAAGTTCTGTCCACATTCCTGCATGCCCGTTTGTCTGTCTGTCTCTTGGGTTTGCGTACACAAAGAATAGAAGATGTCAGTAGGAGTACTTAATTCTGAAGTGATGTAACCAGAGAGAGAGAGAGAGAGAGAGAGTGTGTGTGTGTGAGCAAGAGAGGGAGAGATTCAAATAATGTTTATCGAGATTTCAAGTATTTTTTCCTTTGTTATGAAATGAAGGTCTGTCCACATGTGTATGTATGTATGTATGTATGTATGTATGTATGTATGTATGTATGTATGTATGTATGTGTGTGTGTGTGTGTGTGTGTGTGTGTGTGTGTGTGTGTGTGTGTATAACTTAAACCTATACAAAGACAAAAACAGGAAAAACCAGAAAACAACTCTTATCGGCCCCCAAAGCCATAACATTAACTTAGTATTCTGTTTGTTTATTTACTGGAGATTTTATTCCTCTTTTACATCAGATTTAAATAATAAATTCTGTGAAGGGAGAAAAGGGCAAGTTCATTGTGTGTGTGTGTGTGCATGCATATTTATATATATAATATATATATACATAATATATATATATATATATATATATATATATACACACACACACTCATATATAACAACCCTGATAATAGTAAAAAGAGACTACACATGTATCTCTCCTACTCTCTCTCTCTCTCTCCATTCATATGTATATACATACACACACACTATATATACATACATTATATATATATATATAGATATATAATATATATATATATATATATATCTATATATAGATAGATAGATAGATAAATGCACACACACACATTATATATGCATATTTGTATATATGGTTCTATGCATTTGCATTATACATATATATATGTAATATGTGTGTAGATATTATATATATATTTGTGTGTATGTCTATATATACACAAGTATCTTTGTATATATGTATAAATACACATGCATACACACACACCACACACACACATACGTGTGTGTTAGCATACATAGGCATACACACACCGAGAAAGAAATTTAATTTTTGATAACTAATAACGCAATTTGTGAGTTCAGGGAAAAGCAAGCCACGGTGATGTCATTAATGATAGCTACAGTACTTGTTGGATTATTGGTGTGTGTGTATGTGTGTGTATATGTGTATGTATGTATGAGAGAAAGAGAGACACATAGATAGAGAGAAAAGAACGTTGAGAAAGAAAAATGTCATCTCTTTTAAACATTTTAAGAAGGAAGACTTCTACTCCCACAATACATCAGAATTTTACTTCACCAAATGCTTACCATAATCTCTGAATAGCTCTAATCAACTTGTTGAATGCATAATTTTTTCATTTACCCTAATTTTAATCTTCTTGTTATATAAAGAACAATGAAAAAAAATTGTGCATAAATGCATTAAAAAAAGCAAATAATTAATTATATGGTTAAATATTTTCCCCGCAAGGCATATGTTAAAAATATATTTTTCCTTACACATTTCTAATAATTATATTTTTTGATTAAGTGCTTTCATTTTTTTCTGTTTTTTTAAATAAATTTTTATGTGGTATATTTATTTATTTATTTTTATGTGGAGTTGTTATTATCTTAAATATATATATCTATACTTAAATACCTATATTTAAACACACACTGATCCACACACACACACACGCACACACTCTGATGTATATTAACATTTATGTGCATGTGTGTATGTGAATGTGCTTTATATATGTGTATGTATATTATATGTTTTCATGCATATATATGTATGTATATATTTATAGCATGTATATATTTATAGATGTTTTCATTTATATATATATATATATATATATAATATATTATTTATATATATATATATATATATATATATATATATATATTTATATATATATGATATATTTATATATATATATATATATATATATATCTTATATAAATATATATATATATATATATATATATATGCGTATGTATAAATATATGTATAAGATATATGTAAATGTTATATGTGTATGGCATATATGTTATGTGTATGTATATATGTGTAAATGTATCTATGCATATTATATGTATCAATGTATACACATATATATATATATGTATATATATATGTATGCATGTTTATATGTATATAGATATGCATGTATATATATATATATACATATATACATATACATATATACACATATATATATGTACACACACATACACACACATATATGCATATATGTATGTGTGTATATATATATGTACACAGGCACATTCTCATGCATACATGCTTTTTTTTATTTATAATTCTTGCTTATTATCTGTGCACAACCATTAATTTATGGATTTAATTGTATATAGGAATATTCACATTTGTCCTCACACATTTTGTTTTGGGTCACAAGATGTATTTTATTGCATTAATGTTACTTTATATGACAGTGGACTTCATATATACACATAATAAATAATTATATATATATTACATATACATATATATAAAAGATATATATATATATACATACATAATATATATAATAGATAAGATATATATAATATATATATATATATATATATATTATAAGATATATTATATCCCTTATATATATATATAAATTAGATATATATATTATATAATATATTTATATATATATATATATATATAATATATAATTATATATATTAGAATATATATATAATTATAATATATATATAGATATATATTATATATATATATATATATATAATATATATATAATTATATATATATATATATATTATATATATATATATATTATTATATTATATAAATATATATAATATATATATATAGTAATTTATATATATATATATATAATTAATATATATATATATATAATTATTATAATATATAGTATATTATATAATTATATATATATATATATATATAATTATATAGATATATATATATAATTAATATATATATATATATATATAATTATATATATATATAGATATAATTATATATATATCTATATATATAATTATAATATAATATATAATAATTATATATATATATATACTAATTATATATATATATAGATATAATTATATATAATATATATATATAATATATATATATATATATATAATTATATATATATATATATATAATTATATTTTATATATATGAATATAATAAATACTTATATATATATAATATATAAATTATAAATATATATATATATATATAATTATTATATATATATATATATTAATTATATTATATATATATAATTTATATATGTTATATATATAAATTATATAATTATATATATATATATAATTATATATATATATATATAATTATATAATATATATATATATATAATATATAAGTAGATATATATATATATATTATATAATTATATATATATATATAATTATTAATTATATATATATATATAATTATATAATTATATATATATATATATAATTATCGATTATAATAATATAATATATATTATATAATTATATATATATATAATTATATAATTATTATATATATATATAATTATATAATTATATATATATATATATATATATTATATATAAATATACAGTAGATAGATATAGGGAGAGAAAGAGTGGTGTATGATAGATTATTATCAATTTTACATTAATATTGAAAAAAATATTTGTGTGCTGATAAAAATCGAAGTACTGTTGTACAGTTTCGTTGTAATTATTTAGTAAAACAGTAGAAATGTGAAGAAAATAGTGGTTGGTGTATGTGTGTGTTGGCAAATAGTAATACAAATTATTGTAATAGTGGAATAACAAATTTTATGATGTGAAGGAGAAGTGAAGCACAACATTTCAGGCAGGGAGGAAGAGGGAGGGAGGGAAGGCGTTAGTGAGAGGATTAGGGCCTCTGTTGCCACAAGGCTTTTGTTACTCAATACTTCTTACTTTCTTTTTTCCCTTTGCTCCTCTAAATTTCTCTCCCCCCTCTCTTTCTCTCCCTCCCCTTTTGCTCTCTCCTCAGCTCTTGCCCTCTCTTCCTCTCTACCTCCTCTCTCTTATCTTCTCTTCCTCTCACCTTCTCTCTCATGCCATCTTTCTCTCATTCTATCTCTCTCCCTCCCTCTCTGCCTTCTCTCATTCTCTCCTTACTTCTCTCTCTCTCTCTCTTTTGCACTCTCCTCTTTTTCTCTCTCCCTTACGCTTTCCTTTTCTTGCTCTCTCTCTCTGTTTCTCTCTCTCTCACTCTTTCCTTCTTTCTCTCCCTCTCTCATTCTTTCAATCATTCATTCTCTCTCTCTTACCCCACCCCACCTGGCTGTCTCTCACTCCACCCCCTCTGTAATGTTAATTCATTTATCCTGCATTACTAGTTGGCAATTCATTTCACCCCACTCTCTCACACCTTTTCTTTCACTTAATCTCTCTCTCTCTCTCTCTCTCTCTAATTCTAATCTATCAAGCATCACCACTTATTATTTCATCTTCCTCCCACCTCTATCTTTTTCTTTCTTTCTCTCTCTAAAAAGTTCTACCTTTCCAAAATGTTAGTCTTCTGTCTCTTTCTCATAAAACAAGGTTTATTCTACACCAGTTTTGTGTCATATTTATTTATTTCATTGAGAAAATATTTAACCAACAAGAAACAATCTCTGTAGACAGATAACATGATACCAAGTTGTTTCTCTCTTAATATATCGATTCTTGGAAATGTCTTTAGACAGACTTATTGCCTACATAGATGTACACTATTAACATTATTTACAATTGACGGATATTTGTCCTCATCTTGTTCATTGTTAACACAACATTTTGGCTGATATACTCTTCAGCCTTCATCAGGTGTCTTGGAGAAATTTTGAACCTGGGTTCTCATTCCTAAAGTATTTTCCGACGTTGTTATTATTATTATTCAGGTCACTGAAAAGTGAAAAATGCAGAAATGGTTGAATGGGGGGAAATTGAATTTTCGAAGTTGTGATTTTTGAAATAGTTTTATCAGAATCAGAATCTCCATAGCCAAAAACGTGGGATTTTATTAAAAAAAAATTCTAAAAGGGAAGAGGGGTCCCTTTATATCACCGCTATGTGCGCCATTTACTTTTCTATACTTCCACTTTAATTATATTGGAAAAGTTTTCTTCGACTGTTTTTAATTGCAAGGTTTTTGATTGGATCTGCACTATGACAGTGAATACTTTGAAATTTTATTTCCAATCATATAAACCCCTTAGAATATTAGTTTAGGGAGTGTTAAGTGATTTCTTTTGTGCTGTAAACCATTTACCATTTCAGTTGGCCCCCCCTCCCCATTTCCTTTGATGCCCTATGCACGTGCTTAATTTAGCAAAATGGTTAATCTAGCTCTGGGTTTTGGGTCCCAATCCTAGTCTATACATACCATGATTTCCTGTCAATTCATAAATACTATAGGGCAGTGGTTTTCAACCAGGTTTCTGCGGAACCTTAGGGTTCCGCCAGTACAGTCCAGGGGTTCCGCAAGAAGTTACAAAACTGCTAAAATCGGCAGTAATTTTTAATTCTCCTGTGCAGATATGTGTGCATAAGACTATTAAATTATTGCACAGGGGTTCCTCAAGCCAGTGGAATGTTTCCTTGGGGTTCCGCTCCAGCAAAAAGGTTGAAAAGCACTGCTACAGGGGAACAGTACATTGGTTTGCCAAGGGGTCTGTAATGCTGCTAAGAAGGCCCTGGTTATTATTTACATGGAATGGAACACAATGTAGAGGACATCTGAGTGAGATATTGTTGAGAACCATTGGGTGACGCCTGTAAAAAGCAAGACCTGACAAAAGATACGAGACTGAATCAAAATGAGCTGTGAATTTCTGCACTACATACCCGCAACACACACACACACATGCCATTAGGGATAATTAAGACATTAAAACTATGATGATGATGTTGATACTGATTGTAATTAATACATTCATATTTTCATATGCACTACAGTGTTTCAGTGTTAATGAAGAAAAATACAAGCCGTAAAATATATTATTGACTATTAATTAATTACCAAACGTCTGTATTATTCCTTCTAATTCAGAAAATTTCGGTCCTTTGATTGATATACAAATATTCTGTTTTATTTTATTTTCATAATTATATTTTATTTTTATTTCCTGTGTTTTTAAGCGAACTTCTTTCATTCTTCACCATTGTGAGATTCGTTAATAAAAAAAAAATTTAAAGAGGAAGAAGAAAACAAAAAGCAAATTTGATGATGAAATGGAATTTAGGAAATGATATTCACAGAGCTTTGTTTAAATGGTTTTCTTTGATGCTTGAATGATTTTCTATGTTTAGAACATAAGAGAAGCTGTTGCTAGGGGACAGTTGTATCTGATGATGGTTTCATAAATATCAGCAGCTGTCTTTGAGGTATAATTTAAATGATATTACGAAATAAAAATTCTATTGAAGTTTTGCAAAGATGGAGAGATGATATCAAATGATCTATTAGAATATATAACTTTTCTGCAAGAAATTTAATAAAAATCAATAATAATAACAGTCAGATATTATATAAATTCCAAACATATGAATTATTTAATAATTGCCACTCAGTGACAGTACTAGGATATTTGAAACCTAAGGCTACTCCTACAAAATGCATCATTTTTTTCTGGTTATGAATTGGGAATACAACCAAATGTAAAAGCATTATAAAGTATATATTTATCAAGGATGAGATCCAGAGATTCTCGGTATAGAAGACACATACTAGTGCTCAAATGATTCAAACTTAGATTCTGATGTCTTTAGATAGGACCAATTCCATGGGGTAGACAATGGCTATAAGAGGGACCAAGTGGAGCAGATATGAAGGCAATTATGTAGATCCAAGTTGTTATGTTTAATATATCTAATTTGTTTATCCGCATAATTGCCTCTATAATATATATCATGTACAATATTGTATCAGTGCTTCCGTTGGAGATGATTCAATTTTCTGATACTGCTAAATCACTGTTCAAACAACTACTACAATTCTTTATTGACAGACATAGATAATCAGGGCTAACATTAACAAAATATTTGTTATATATATATATTTGGTTTTTTTCCTTACTTCGTTTTTTTTTTATGTTCTTAGAAAAGCTATGTTTTTAGTTGATCAACAAACTTTGCCTTTGTACAAAATTTGTGGTGCCCACAGACTTTAATTCTTTCAGTGATTGCCTAGTTTGTCTTGTGAATAACACTGACTCTGCAACCACTGTGGAATACACATGGTGTAATGCATCTTGAACTTTATAGAATATAGTATAACAAATAAAGGAGCATTATGCTATTTAATATAATATTAATGTGAGATAAAATAGCTTAATGTAGAATAATATAGCATTTAATATAATATAATATAATATAATATGATATAATATGATATAATATGATATAATATTAGGGGGCAAGTGAAATCAAATCAAAATTGCTGAAGTGGCAGATGACCATACCGCCTGATTGGTACTCATGCCAGTGGAACATTAAAAGCACATCTGAGTGTGATTGGCTCCCATGCCAGTGGCACATAAAAAGCACCATTTGAGTGTGATCGTTGCCAGCGTTACCTTACTGGCACATGTGCCGGCGGCACGTGACAAACAATATTCGAGTATGGTCGTTGCCAGTGCCGCCGGACTGGCTCCCATGCAGGTAGCACGTAAAAAACATCTTTTGAGCATGGTCGTTGACAGAACCGCCTGAATGTCACTCGTTCTCTACATTCTCAGAGTGGTTGGTGTTAGGAAGGGCATCCAGCTGTAGAAACTTCCAGATAAGATTGAGGTTGGTGCAGCCTTCTGGCTCACCAGTCCGCAGTCAACCTGTCCAACCCATGCCAGCATAGAAAGCGGACATTAAACGACAATGATGATAATAAGCACATCATCAGTTATGATGATAAGGGTTACAGTTGAACAGCCTGCTTGTGAAATTTAAAATGGAAGTGACTGAGCACTCCACAGACATGCGTACCTATTTCTTTACTACCCACAAGGGGCTAAACACAGAGAGGACAAACAAGGACAGACAAACGGATTAAGTCGATTATATCGACCCCAGTGTGTAACTAGTACTTATTTAATCGACCCTGAAAGGATGAATGGCAAAGTCAACCTCAGGGGAATTTGAACTCAGAACGTAGCGGCAGATGAAATACCTATTTCTTTACTACCCAAAAGGGGCTAAATACTGAGAGAACAAACAAGGACAGACAGACGGATTAAGTCCATTATATCGACCCCAGTACGTAACTGGTACTTATTTAATCAAACCCGAAAGGATGAAAGGCAAAGTCAACCTCGGTGGAATTTGAACTCAGAACGCAGCAGCAGACGAAATACCTATTTCTTATACCCACAGGGACTAACACACAGAGAGGAGAAACAAGGACAGACAAACGGATTAAGTCGATTATATCGACCCCAGTACGTAACTGGTACTTATTTAATCAACCCCGAAAGGATGAAAGGCAAAGTCAACCTCGGTGGAATTTGAACTCAGAACGCAGCAGCAGACGAAATACCTATTTCTTTACTACCCACAAGGGACTAAACACAGAGAGGAGAAACAAGGACAGACAAACGGATTAAGTCGATTATATCGACCCCAGTACGTAACTGGTACTTATTTAATCAACCCCGAAAGGATGAAAGGCAAAGTCAACCTTGGTGGAATTTGAACTCAGAACGCAGCAGCAGACGAAATACCTATTTCTTTACTACCCACAAGGGACTAAACACAGAGAGGAGAAACAAGGACAGACAAATGGATTAAGTCGATTATATCGACCTCAGTACGTAACTGGTACTTATTTAATCAACCCCGAAAGGATGAAAGGCAAAGTCAACCTCGGTGGAATTTGAACTCAGAACGTAATGGCAGAGCTAATACCTATTTCTTTACTACCCACAACACAGAGAGGACAAACAAGGACAGACAAACGGATTATGTCGATTATATCGACCCCAGTGCGTAACTGGTACTTATTTAATCGACCCCGAAAAGATGAAAGGCAAAGTCGACCTCGGCGGAATTTGAACTCAGAACGTAGCGGGAGACGAAATACCTATTTCTTTACTACCCACAAGGGGCTAAACACAGAGAGGACAAACGGATTAAGTCGATTATATCAACCCCAGTGCGTAACTAGTACTTATTTAATCAACCCCAAAAGGATAAAAGGCAAAGTTGACCTTGGCAGAATTTGAACTCAGAATGTAACAGCAAACGAAATACTGCTGAGCATTTCGCCCGGTGTGCTAACGATTCTGCCAGCTCACCGTACCCTTAATGTAGTTCTCAAGGAGATTCAGCATAACACAGAGTGTTACAAGGCTGGCCCCTTTGAATTACAGGCATAGCTCCTTTTTGCCAGCTGAGTGGATGAGAGCAATGTGAAACAAGTGCCTTGCTCAAGGACACACTGTGCTACCAGGAATTCTTGGCCTTATGATCATGAACTGAATATCACTAAGCCACATGCTTTCACTAATGTAGTAAATGTGATATAATGCATTGCAGGTTGATCGGAGCCATTTGTGTGAAACTTGGGAATTGGAAACTGTGTGGAAGCCATTACTTTGTTTTGCAAATGTTGAATTAAACTGGAATAATTGCACTGGTCTGGTAATTTGCTACATACACACGTGTACACTCACACACACACATACAGATATACCTACACACGTAGGTGTATGTGCACACACACACCTACGCACATAAGTGTATGCACACACATGCACACACACACACAGACACACCTACACACATAAGTGTATGCACACACATGCACACACAGACACACACCTACACACATAAGTGTATGTGCACACATGCACACACATACACACATGTACACACATAAGTGTATGCACACACACAGACACACCTACACACATAGGTGTATGCGTACACACACACACGCACACAGGGACACACCTACACACGTAGGTGTATGCATGCACACACACACACACATACACACACACAAAATGCCCAAGTGTGTATAACTACATATATGTTTTGTTGAGTTGTATTTCTTTACATTAAGATAGAGCTTTGCAAACTTGAACAGAGACCAATAAACATGTAGGTGACCGGGGTTGATCTGTCCAACTAAAAAACACTTAAAGCTGGGGCTCCAGCATGGCCACAGTCCAGTGACTGAAACCACTAAAAGTGTAATAAACTTGTTCATGAAATAGAGAAGAGTGAAGTTCAATTTAGACATGTTTGTTTTTTCTCTCTCTCTCTTATGCATCAGTCCACAAAACAATGAATAATAAATGTGATAATTAATCATTAATAGTCAACATGAAAGAGAACAGAAGAAGCGTGTTCTCTTGATCTAACAATTTATAAATATTTTTTTTAATTCATTGAACCATTCACCTCATTCTATAAGCACAAATTAATTTTGCCACCATCTACATTTTGACAACTTGTCACCACCTCTCTTTTTCCAGCTACACCCACCTTAAGATTATGTGAAGTAGTCATGTAACTCCTTTATATATTTCTTTACTGCCCACAAGGGACTAAACATAGAGGGGACAAACAAGGACAGACAAAGGGATTGAGTCGATTACATCGACCCCAGTGTGAAACTGGCACTTTATTTAATCGACCCCGAAAGGATGAAAGGCAAAGTCGACCTCAGCTGAATTTGAACTCAGGACGTAATGACAGACGAAATACCTATTTCTTTACTACCCACAGGGGGCTAAACACAGAGGGGACAAACAAGGACAGACAAAGGGATTAAGTCGATTACATCGACCCCAGTGGGAAAGTGGTACTTTATTTAATCGACCCCGA
Source organism: Octopus sinensis (assembly GCF_006345805.1). NCBI lineage: Eukaryota > Metazoa > Mollusca > Cephalopoda > Octopoda > Octopodidae > Octopus > Octopus sinensis. The sequence goes on along the minus strand of NC_043017.1, from coordinate 22,191,985 downwards.
AAGGATGAAAGGCAAAGTCGACCTCGGCGGAATTTGAACTCAGGACGTAACGACAGACGAAATACCGCTAAGCATTTCGCCTGGCGTGCTAACAATTCTGCCAGCTCGCCACCTCATGTAACTCCTTTCATAGCAAGACACCTGTTTCTGCCCCTATATTATGTTTTAGCCTCTCAACAGGTCTTAATCTTCTAAGACCTGGACCCCTGTGTCTAACTTTAGCTTCCACCTGAACTCCTGTGCATAAAAAGAAAAAATAAAGTTGTATATACAGCTCAAGAGTAACAATTGCAGACAAATTAATCGACAGAATTACAAAAAGTTCAGGAAAATAACAATAAAAGACCCATCTTTCAACTACCGTATTTGTTCACCCAAATCGCTATTTCCCTCATCACCAAGGCCAGTTTGATTGTCTGCATCACTCTCGTTGCTGGCTTAACTGTAAACCCTTCATCCAAAGAATAAGCACCATTAGTAATTTCCTATACTGCACAGAATCTAGGCATTGCTTGTTTACAAGATGAAGTGCTGGGTTCATCACCAACTCATTTCATCACAAAAACTCTTATCTGTTTTCGATTAAAAACAAAAGTAACCAACAACCATGAAGTCATAAACACATTTGACTACAAAGCTGCAACGTGATTGGTTATCTAAATTTCATCTTCTTTTTTATTTTGTCTTTTTTTATTTTACTATGTGTGATGTTTATTACTGCTTTACCAGGACTCCAGCAGAGGAGACATTTAAACCCTTAAGCATTTAAATTAGCCATCTCAGGCCAAAATATTCTATGTTTTATGTTCAAACTGGCCAGAGCTAACCTCTCACAACTTCCCTACAATGTCATTCTGAAAATAAGCAATCACAACATTGAAATCACAAAGCTACAAGATAATGCATCATCATCATCTTCATCATCGTTTAGCATCCGCTTTCCATGCTGGCATGGGTTGGACGGTTTGACATGGAGCTGACCAGCTGGGAGCTGTCCAGACTCCAATTGTCTGTTGAAGCTTGGTTTCTATGGCTGGATGCCCTTCCTAATGCCAACTGCTTAACCCTTTGGTGTTCGCATTATTCTGCCAAATTAATCCTTTTTTATCCACTTTGTTTTGAACTAATCATGCCTTATCTTGTAGCTATGAGATTTTGATGAGGAAGCTGTTAATTTTTAAAACGATATTGTAGGGTTGGTGTGAGAGACCAGATATGGCCAGTTTGAACATAAAACAGGCAGAATACTTTTGGCCGGATATGGCCGGTTTAAATGCCAACTGCTTAACAGAGTGTGCTGGGTGCTTTTTACATGCTACTGGCATGAGTGTGTTTATGCCGCACTGGCACAAGAGCTTTCTATGTGACACCAGCAAGGGTGCCTTTTATGTGGCACTGACACCTGAAAGGATAGGCCTGTATGTGTGGTAGACAGTGGTTTTACTAAGCTTGACGCATTTGATCAAGTACAGCAAAATGCCACATCTCATTGCCCCTCGTCATTTCCTCCTAATGAGCCCAGATTCCAAAGATCCTTTCTCGCCACTCTGTCCTATATTGTTCTGGGTCTATGACAGAATAATGTGAGTGCTAAAGGGGGTGGCTATCCCTGTTATAACAGAAACATAGCATAACAGGGTTAAGCCACTTGCTTCTCTCTTTCAACTTTACTCTTTGAAAAAGGGGGGTCTTTTTTTTTCTTTTATGGCTTTCTTAGTGATTTCACTAGTGCTGGGTACCAAAAACAGCACCCACTACACTCCTGAATTGATTGGCATTAGGAAGGACATCCAGTCATGGATAGCCTGCAAAGTCAGACATTCAAGTATGATGCGGTACCCAACCCTATCACATCCTATTGAACCAACCACCTCATATCAGCATCGAAGACAGACCTT
>NC_043017.1:22170087-22182587 GCF_006345805.1 Octopus sinensis | reverse complement strand
CATCAGCCTGTGGTTTGCCTCTGCGTGTGCACACGTGTGTACGTGTTTGCATATGCATGTGTATTCTAGTGTGTTTGAGCTTCTTTGTGTGTGTGTGTGTGTATGCTTGGGAATGTCCGTGTGTGTTTGTGTCTCTTTGCGTATGTGCATGTGTGTGCATGCATGTGTGTATGCCCCAGTGTTTGTGCCTCTGTATGTGTGTGTATGCATTTGTGTGTGTGCCTGTGTTTGCATGTCTCTGTGTTGTGTGTGTGTGTGTGGTGTGTATGCCTTTATATGTCTGTTCTCCTTGATGTGCATGCATTTCTCTGTGTGTGTGTATTTCAGAAGGAAAGACATGGCAATCATGCAGATCACATGTGCACTGCCCTGGACTCTACGTAAGTGTGCACATATGTATGTATGTATATATGTATGTTATATATGTATGCATGTATATGTATATAGATGTATCGTGTATGTATGTATATATGATATGTATGCTGTATGTATGTATGTATATTATGTATGTATATATGTATGCATGTATGTATGTATATATGTATGCGTGTATGTATGTATATATGTATGCATGTATGTATGTATATATGTATGTATATATGTATGCATGTATGTATGTATATATGTATGCGTGTATGTATGTATGTATATATGTATGTATATATGTATGCATGTATGTATGTATATATGTATGCGTGTATGTATGTATATATGTATGCATGTATGTATGTATATATGTATGCGTGTATGTATGTATATATGTATGCATGTATGTATATATGTATGCGTGTATGTATGTATGTATATATGTATGCATGTATGTATGTAATGTATATATGTATGTATATATGTATGCATGTATGTATGTATATATGTATGCGTGTATGTATGTATGTATATATGTATGCATGTATGTATGTATGTATATATGTATGTATATATGTATGCATGTATGTATGTATATATGTATGCGTGTATGTATGTATGTATATATGTATGCATGTATGTATGTAATGTATATATGTATGTATATATGTATGCATGTATGTATGTATATATGTATGCGTGTATGTATGTATGTATATATGTATGCATGTATGTATGTATGTATATATGTATGTATATATGTATGCATGTATGTATGTATATATGTATGCGTGTATGTATGTATGTATATATGTATGCATGTATGTATGTAATGTATATATGTATGTATGTATGATGTATGCATGCATGTATTTATGTATGTATGTATGTATGTTTGTATGCATGCATGTATGTATGTATGTATGTAATGTATGTATGTATGTATGCATGTATGTATGTAATGTATGCATGCATGCATATATGTATGCATATATGCATGTATGAATGTAAATATGTATGTATGTATGTATGTATGTATGTGAGAGGAAATAAGAGAGAGAAAGAGAGGGGGAGAAAGTTTCACATACAGAGAGGAAGAAAGAAAGAGAAAAATATTTATTCATACACACACACACGCATCATCTACTAAAGCACACATACACACAGAAACCTGCACATACACACACACACACACACACACACAGAGTCTCACTCAGAATCACACATGCACACACATACACACTTAAAGATGTATAATTCAATTTCACATTGTTTTGGACAGGTCATGTTAAGTCAGATAACAAACTAGTTAGAGAACGCTTTGTGCGAGAGCAGAGTGACTGACCAGATTTTGCCATGGTTCAACTACCTATCTGGCTGAATGGTTCCAGTTGATAGCTCTGTCTTCCATTGATTACCGACAATGATTTGATTGTTAATATTTTGATATCATCATAAATCCGAGAAATCATTCTTCATAATTGTATGGGATCTTCATTTTGAAATATCTTTCGCAAAACATTATTAACATCATCGTTATTATTATTATTATTATCATCATCATCATCTTCATCAGTATTATAATCATCATCATCATCATCTTCATCAGTATTATAATCAGCATCATCATCATCATCTTCATCAGTATTATAATCATCATCATCATCATATTATAGTCATCATCATCATCAGTATTATAATCATCATCATCATCATCATCATCAGTATTATAATCATCATCATCATCATCTTCATCAGTATTATAATCAGCATCATCATCATCTTCATCAGTATTATAATCATCATCATCATCAGTATTATAGTCATCATCATCAGTATTATAATCATCATCATCATCAGTATTATAATCATCATCATCATCATCTTCATCAGTATTATAATCATCATCATCATCATCAGTATTATAATCATCATCATCATTATCATCATCATCATCATCATCATCATCATCTTCATCAGTATTATAATCATCATCATTATCATCGTCGTCGTCGTTGTCATCTCTTTCGGTGGAAAAACATTCAATTAATAACTGGTTGGTTGCGGGGTGGGGGGTGGGGTGCAGGGAAAGAGGTAGATATCATTCTTCCATTGAAAAGCATCAGGAAATAACTTTGTGGCTGTCGAGAATTTTAATTAGTATTTTATCAAACTCATCAATTATGGTCTCAAATTTGTGAGATATCGTATCACCAGCACTGAAGTTTCTCATATTTAAGCGAAGGTTCTCATATTTAAATTTTGTGACTGGTCTATGGATTCCAAGTTGTTGGTATGATAAAGGGCGAATTAGTACATCAATTTAGATTCTACATGCAAAACGCAAGCTAGATTAAACCAGAAAGCAGGATGGAATTGAAAACAATGTTGTGACTGCAACCAGTAATTAATTTTCTTTCATGTTCAAATGAGTAAATTGTATAAAATGAGTCAAAGAGATGATAAACTGTGAATCTGTCATAGTAATGATATGCAGTAATATGTGTGGCTGCATGGTTAGAAGTTTGTTTCTCAACCACATGGCTCCAGGTTCAATCCCATCGCATGGAACTTGGGGCAAGTGTCTTCTACTATAGGAAAAAATGTATGCCATTTTGTATAGCAAAAGAATGTGAGGGGAAATAAACCCTCAAGTGTCCGTAGAGCTTACTCTTTACTCTTTTACTTGTTTCAGTCATTTGACTGCGGCCATGCTGGAGCACCACATTTAGTCGAGCAACTCGACCCCGGGACTTATTCTTTGTAAGCCCAGTACTTATTCTATCAGTCTCTTTTGCCGAACCGCTAAGTGAAGGGGACGTAAACACATCGGTTGTCAAACAATGCTAGGGGGACAAACACAGACACACAAACATACACACACATACATATATATATATATACATATATACGACGGGCTTCTTTCAGTTTCTGTCTACCAAATCCACTCACAAGGCTTTGGTCGGCCCGAGGCTATAGTAGAAGACACTTGCCCAAGATGCCACACAGTGGGACTGAACCCAGAACCATGTGGTTGGTAAGCAAGCTACTTACCACACAGCCAGATTTTGCAGAAATCTTCATTGCTTCTATCTTTTATTTGTTTCGCTCATTAGACTGCAGCCTTACTTGCGGATAGATTTGGTAGACAGAAACTGAAAGAAGCCTGACATATATATTTGTGCATAAGTGTGTGTGTGTATGTGTGTGCATGTGTATTTGTTCCCCACCACTTCTTGGGCAGCCAGTGCTGGTGTTTAAATCCATGTAACTTAGAAGTTTGGCAAAAGAGAACAATAAAAATAAATACCAGATTTTTAAAAAAGTTGATTTGTTTGAAGAAAATTCAGGTGCCTAAAACAAGTAAAAGATAAATATGACCTTTTCTACTAAAGGCACAAGGCCTGAAATTTGGAGGGGAGGGACTTGTTGATTGCATCAACCCCAGTGAGTAACTGGTATTTATTTCATCAACCCTGAAAGGATGAAAATACGACTAAGCATTTCACCCAGCGCATTAACATTTCTGCCAGCTTGCAGCCTTCAAATGCTAATGATTCTGCTAGCTTGCCACATCAAAATGTGACATAAAATATTTGAAACCAAGAAATTTATCAGGAATTAGTCAACCCTAAGGGGTTGTTGGTGTTAGGAAAGGCATCCAACCATAAAAACTATGCCAGAAAAGACAGTGAAGCCTGGTGCAATCTTCTGCTTGGCCAGGTCCTGTCAAACCGTCCAACCCCTGCCAGCATGGAAAACAAACGTCAAATGATGATGATGTTGATGATGATGATGATGTTGATGATGATGATGATGTTGATGATATAACAGATACTGAAGTGAAATTATTTTTAATTCATTTAAACGTTAGATAGTCTTATTCAAAAAATAACTAGTATCTTGATAAGAACTACTGATGGCCCACTGGAATGCCTTGTTCATCACTGATACATCTCTGCTTTCTGAGTTCAAATTCCACTTTGATCAGTCTTGTCTTTTTTTTTTTTCCTGAATACTAGTCATATGCTGGGAATCAGCTGACTAAACTGTGCTCCACCCCTATATATATTAATGGACTTTACCAACGTAGGAAATCATTAGCGTAATTGCATGCTGCACTCATTAAGTTTTAATGTGGAAGAGCAGTGTTTGTTGTTCCATTAGTTCTTTTTTTTTTGACATTTCAATATTTCTTATTAATTTATGTATCAACATTCAAATCATTTAGAATTAATTCATTAATACACACACACACTCTTTTATATATATATAAGTGTGTGTGTGTGTTTTAATATACATATACACACACACACACACACATATATATATAAGTGTGTGTGTTTTAATAGATATATATAGACAAAAATAATATATGACAATGAGTAAGCAATCAATCTGCTTATCAACATGTTAATTTGGTATCCCTTCACTTTATTGCTCTAATTTCCTCTTCAGTCTGTTTATTTCTCCTTCCTTAACTTCTCCACCCACCCACCTACCACCACTCACTCTCTCTCTCCTTTATACTTAATAATCATAATAATTCCATTTAATTTACTTGAATTTCTTTCTCATAAAAAAAGAAAGAAATTAAAAAGACAATCATTATTAGAGATATATTACTTGAGATTTTCTTGTTTCTCTTTTCTTTTTTTTTTTTGAAGTTTTCAAGAAATAAACAAAAATACAAAAAATTAATGTAAAACAACCACAATTAGTAAATATAAGCTTTTCGTGTGTTTTTTTATTACTTTGTTTTATTTGTTATATAATTCATATTTTCCATTAATAATTCCTTGCGTGAGAATTAAATTATTGCAGAAAGCAACTCTCAAATAAATTTGTGTAATAATAGCAAATTTAAAAAGAGGATATAAAAAAAAAATGTGACACAAAATGCAAACAAGCAAACAAAACAAAAACTCTATGAATATAGATAGAAAATTTCTTTGACTGAAGGCAAATAAATATGTAGATATTTTAAAAATATAATTCTTGAAATAAGTTTCTGTTCAATATGGTCACTGTTTGTGATTATGAAGGCTTCTTGAGTGACTGATGATTAGATATCTGTAGCAATTAAGAAGAAATTACTTTATTGAGAAACCAACTTAATTAACATCCATTTGATAGAATTAATTTACTCCAATGATTTGAATTACTCTTTTAGCCTTTTGCTGATTTTACTCATTAGACTGTGGCCCTGCTCCAGAATGACCATATACCTTCAAAAGTTTAAGACAGCAGTTCACTGCTGAGGTCCACATTGATCCTGGCGGTCCATATAAGACTTCTGGGTGGTCCACACAAGTGGAACCTTTTCTCTTTCTTTCATGATGATATGTTGATCTCTTGGCACTGCCACATCAATTATTAGGCATTCTTGTTTGTCACTCCTAAAGGTTACTATATTCAATGTATGGTACTCTAATACCTTGTCTGTCTGTCTGGAAGTCAAAGTCCCAGAGGATTTTTGCCTTCCCCTTTTCATCCATTACCTTTTCTGGTGTATGTTAGCATCATCATCATCATTATCATTATTTGCCAGTACCTCCTGACTGGCCCCTGTGCCAGTGGCACGTAAAAGCACCCACTACACTCTCAGAGAGGTTGGCATTAGGAAGGGCATCCAGCTGTAGAAACTCTGCCAGATCAAGACTGGAGCCTGGTGCAGCCATCTGGTTTGCCAGCCCTCAGTCAAATCATCCAACCCATGCTAACATGGAAAGTGGACGTTAAACGATGATTATTATTATTATCATTATTATTATTATCATCATTATTATTATTATTATTATTATTATTATCAAGGTAGCAAACCGGTGGGGTCATTAGCATACCAGGAAAAATGCTTTGTGGTATTTCATCTATCAATACATTCTTAATTCAAATTCTGCCGAGGCTGACTCCACCTTTCATCCTTTTAGGGTTGGTAAATTATATACCAGTCAAACACTGGGGATCACTGTAACCAACTATTCCCCTCCCCATAGATTTCAGGCCATGTGCTTTTACTAGAAAAGACTATTATTATTATTATTATTATTATCATTATTATTAATCGAAATCAAATTCGATGACAGCACTGCATGACGACTGGCATCGGTGCTAGTGGAGCGCTTAGAGCACCATCCGATCGTGCCGGTGGCACATAAAAGCACCCACTACACTCTCAGAGTGGTTGGCATTAGGAAGGGCATCCAGCTGTAGAAACCCTGCCAGATCAGATTGGAGCCTGGTACAGCCATCTGGCTCACCAGTCCCCAGTCAAACCGTCCAACTCATGCCAGCATGGAAAGCAGACATTGAACGATGATGATGATGATGATTATTATTATTATTATTATTATTATTATTGCTATTGATAATATCTGATGGTGACACTGCCTTTCGAATGTTGATTGAGTGGCTGTCAAACCTTGCTTGCGGATTTTAGTATAAGAATATGACATGTTGCATTGCTTAATACTGAATATGTCTCTTCAGACAATCAAACACCTTCTTCAGTGTGATTTGTTTTCCTTCAGGTGGTGTAGATGTATCTCTTATCAACTTTAGAGCATTTGAAATTAAAGGTAACTGCCAGTTTCAAAAGCCATTGCAGATTGTGAAAGTATTAACATTTTAATCTGGATTTCGTTGATGTAATATTGATCTGAGGTCACTTGATATGAGTGACCCTCTCGCTTGCAATATTTAATTTTCTGCCATTAGAAAATTTACTTAGTGTACAAAGTTTGATTACAGGTGAAGGAAGGCCAAGATAGAAATTAAATGACATTACTGACAGGAGTTTGGCACAGGTGGATCCAAACATTCAGTCTTGTCTGATATAAACAGTGTTAGTAATTATGTTTAAATATGGATCTGTCTAAAACATTGTACCCCAAAAGTACAATGAAATATCTACGTCAGATTTGAACCCAAGTAAGCAGTATTATCATATATCTTTTATTCACGGGACCTTTTCATCTCTGCTACAATTTACATTAACAAATACCATGAAAAACTTAAATGTTTTTATTCTTTAAACTGTAAATATAATAAAATTTTATCAATGTTTACAACATGAAGCAAAATGCAAGAAATAAAACCAGAAGTTAATTCTTTGTTTGTTGTTGTTGCTGTTGTTGTTTTGTTGTTGTTGTTGTTGTCGATGTCATTTCAAATCAGTAAAATTGAAACAATGCGATAAAAAAAAAAAAGACAATAGTTAACTTCCTTTTAACTTCTAAAATTTAAAACACGCTTCAATATGTAGATTTACACAGCGGCAGTAACATATTCAACGAGGCGATGTTATTGTTCACTGAAAATATCTAGAACGGTTGGAAGCGGGGAAGGTGGGGGGTGGGGCAAAAAAAAAAAAAAAAAAAAAGAAGAAAAAAAATAGTGATTACTGTTTTGTTGTCAGTTACAACAACAACAATGGCAGCAGCAGTAACAACAACAGCAATAATAATAATAATAATAATAATAATAATAATAATAATATTAATAATAATAATGATAATGATAGTAAAATGAAGATTGCTAATAAAAATAACAATAACAACAAGAATAGCTATGACTATTGAATGATGATAAAAAGAACAACTAATAATATAATAATAATAATAATAATAATAATAATAATAATAATAAAATCAAAAATAATTACAACTATTGAATGATGATAAAAAGAACAACTAATAATAATAATAATAATGATAATGATAACAACAACAACAACAATAATAATAATGATAATAATAATGATGATAATAATAATGATAGATGCAAATATCAAGGCAAGAACTATCATCTAAAATATCTGAAGCTGAGATAAAGATACATAACTATTTTGATATTAGCCATGAAGGCATTCATCTCTACTGAGTTTCTCCTCTTAAGAGATATTTTCTTTTAGGAATAAAAAAGAAAAAAGAAAAAAGCAGCAGGTTCTTTTTTTTTTTACCAATGATAGGTCTATGGAACCATGCAAATGTTTACTCCATTACCCTATGGTATGAAAGAAAGTTCATTCTTCGACACTTTTATTGAATACACTTTTTTCTTTGTATGCTTCTATTTTGTTTGTTTCTAAGTGGTCCAGTATGGCCAACACTGGGGCTGTGGGAGGAGATGCCTGGGATGTAAGTGGTTGCTGTGAATATTCTCACAGTATGAATTTTGGGTAGTGACTGAAAGAGCATGATCTTGAAAACAAGGAGATGAAGTGGGGTTCTTGTGACAGGTTGATGGAGTAATGCTTCTTGATAAGGTGTGTGTAGCATGGAGATCAGGAAGTCACCTTCAAGTAAAGCCACTACTGCACTGAATTGAAAAGTTATGGCTCTGGCACAACAAGCATGGGATACAAATGTCTGAGGAAAAAATTGCTGGACAGATTTTACAAGTAGGGTCAATTAGCTGGAGATTGAGAGATAGATCACAAGCCAGTTGGTTGGATTATGTCCATAGTCTTGGAGCTTCAGTTGGTCTTACCTTGGTGATAAGCATGGGATACAAATGTCTGAGGAAAAAATTGCTGGACAGATTTTACAAGTAGGGTCAATTAGCTGGAGATTGAGAGATAGACCTCAAGCCAGTTGGTTGGATTATGTCCATAGTCTCGGAGCTTCAGTTGGTCTTACCTTGGTGATAAGCGTGGGATACAAATGTCCATAGAAAAAAATGCTGGTCAGATTTTACAAGTAGGGTCAATTAGCTGGAGATTGAGAGATAGACCACAAGCCAGTTGGTTGGATTATGTCCATAGTCTTGGAGTTTTCATCCTATCATGGTCAATAAAATAAATACCTATTTCTTTATTATCCACAAGGGGCTAAACATAGAGGGAACAAACAAGGACAGACATAGGTATTAAGTCAATTATATCGACCCCAGTGCGTAACTGGTACTTAATTTATCGACCCCAAAAGGATGAAAGGCAAAGTCGACCTCGGCGGAATTTGAACTCACAACGTAACAACAGACGAAATACTGCAAAGCATTTCACCCGGCATGCTAACGATTCTGCCAGTTGAGCAATGGGGTCAATGTAATCAACTAAACTCCGGCCCCCAAATTTCTGTATCAGAAATGATTATTATTATCATAGCTTTTGTTGTTGATCTTATGATTATTGTTGTTATTTGTACTGTTCCTGTTGTTAAACTGTCTGCCATTTCAGTAGAGAAAATAACCAAAAAAATATTAATATTGAACAAAAGCAAAAATGAAACAAAAAGTTATTTATTTTCTCTGTTTATATTTGTTGGTGCAGTAATAAGAAAGCATAAAATGAAAGTACGCTTTTATCTCACTTATTGAGTATAAAAATCAGAGACCTTGAAAATGTGATTCTTTGATAGTAATAGATTTAGCCAAGAAATACAGAAAAAAATAAAAACATTGTACAGAGAATTTATTAAAGATAAAATATCAACTCTTTTAAAATAAAATGTGTCGAAAAATAACCATTATTTGTATTACTGGTACATATTTTGTCAGTCTCAGAAGAATGATGAAAGAGAAGAATTTATACTTGAAAGCTTCAAACTCAAAAATTAGAATGTTTCTAGTATAATTCTTTAACCCATTTTAGAAGTTCCCCTTCAAATAGAAAAGCGGGGAAGTGTCTCTTTTCAACTGACGAGTTCTTCAATTATTTTTTCATTGTTTTGTCTTAGTATTATTGTGTTACATGCATTGTTTTTCTTGTTTGCTTGTGTATGTGTATGGGTGGAGGCGCAACAGCCCAGTGGTTAGGGCAGCGGACTCACGGTCATAGGATCGCGGTTTCGATTCCCAGACCGGGTGTTGTGAGTGTTTATTGAGCGAAAACACCTAAAGCTCCACAAGGCTCCGGCAGGGGATGGTGGTGATCCCTGCTGTACTCTTTCACCACAACTTTCTCTCACTCTTACTTCCTGTTTCTGTTGTACCTGTATTTCAAAGGGCCGGTCTTGTCACTCTCTGTGTCACGCTGAATATCCCCGAGAACTACGTTAAGGGTACACGTGTCTGTGGAGTGCTCAGCCACTTACACGTTAATTTCACGAGCAGGCTGTTCCGTTGATTCGGATCAACCGGAACCCTCGTCATCGTAACCGACGGAGTGCTTCCATGTGTATGGCGATGGTGGTGGTGGTTTATTTGTTGGAATGGCAAAATTTTGATAAAATAACAGGCAGAGTAAACATGGCTGTGTCGTTAGAGAAGTCCATTTTGCAACCATTTGGCTTCTGGTTCAGTCCTGGTATACATTACTCCTTGTTGTGAAGTCCTGTGGCTTACTGGTTAGAGGCCTTCAGCTCATGATCATAAGGTGATGGGTTTGATGCCCAACATGAGCGTTGCATCCTTGAGCAAGACACTTTTTTTCATGTTGCTCCAGTCCACTCAGCTGGCAAAAATGACAAGTACCTGTATTTCAAAGGTGCCAGCCTTGTCACACAAAACCTCATCAGGATTTGAACTCAAAAAGTAGAGCTAGGACAAATACTGCTAGGCATTTTTCCCTGCAGCTCTAACACCACCATAATCATTTTAATGTTCATTTTCCCATACTTGGAACCTGATGCCCTTCCTGTCACCAACATTTACCTCTCTTTTACTCTCTCTCTTACTTGCTTCAGTCATTTGACTGCGGCCAAGCTGGAGCACCGCCTTTAGTCGAGCACATCGACCCCGGGACTTATTCTTTATAAGCCCAGTACTTATTCTATCAGTCTCTTTTGCTGAACCGCTAAGTGACAGCGACGTAAACACACCAGCATCAGTTGTCAAGCAATGCTAGGGGGACAAACATACACACACACACACACACACACACACACACATATATATATATATATATATATACATATATACGATGGGCTTCTTTCAGTTTCCATCTACCAAATCCACTCACAAGGCTTTGGTCGGCCCAGGGCTATAGTAGAAGACACTTGCCCAAAATGCCACGCAGTGGGACAGAACCCAGAACCATGTGGTTGGTTAGCAAGCTACTTACCACACAGCCACTCCTGCACCAAGAAAAGTTCTAGTTCCCCCATGGTCAAACATATTCTCATTGAGAATCAGAAATGAATGGCATTCACTTCCAGCAAATATATGATGTCAAGACAAGGAACCACAAACACACATACACACACACGCACACACATATGCACACGCTCACACTTGCACACACACATACATGTCAACATATACGATGAGTTTCTTTTAGTTTGTATCAGCCGAATCCACTCACAACTATTCGGTTGGCTGCAAGCTCTAAATAAAACATACTCGTCCAAGGTGACATGCAATGGGACTGAACCCGGAACCACATGGTTGGGAAGAAAACCATTTATATTTCTTTATTGCCCATAAGGGGCTAGACATAGAGGGAACAAACAAGGACAGACAAAGGGATTAAGTCAATTACATCGACCCCAGTGCGTAAATGGTACTTTATTTATCGACCCTGAAAGGATGAAAGGCAAAGTCGACCTCGGCGGAATTTGAACTCACAACGTAACGATAGACGAAATACGGCTACACATTTCGCCCAGCGTGCTAACGTTTCTGCCAGCTCGCCGCCCTTATGGAAGAAAACCATTGAACCACACAGACACATTCCAATGACTATGACAATTCATGACCCGCCATAGTAGAAATCCAACTGCATTCCTAACAAAAGCATTTTTAAGGTCTCTCTCTCTCTCTCTCTCTCTTTCTCTCTCTCTCTCTCTCTCCTTTTCCCTCTCTTACTCTTTCTCTCAAAAAAAGGGAATAAGTACTTATTCAGCTTTCTGTTCTGAGCTCTGAAGTGCACAACTGTGGAATTGATTTACCGTAAATAAAAATGCAACTTGTATGTAAAAACCATGAGTTTGTTGTTAAGGTGTCTTCTTGACTGCAGCAGCAGCAGCAGCAGCAGCAGCAGCAGTAGAATACATTCAGTTCTAGAAAGTTCTGAGGAAAGTTAGCTGATTGTGTAATTAGATCTGAGAGAGAGAGAGAGAAAGAGGTGGGGGAGAACGAAGGAGAGACATGTCGTCTCCATTTGTTTGATAAGGTTTTCAATCTGTTCTCCCGATGCAAAACCCAGTTACCTGTAAAGATCAAAGAATCAATGAATTTATCAAACTAAATAGATT
>NC_043017.1:22157587-22165087 GCF_006345805.1 Octopus sinensis | reverse complement strand
AATAAACATTGAGGTCACATTGATTTGAACAAGTAACCCAGTGAAGGCAATGTGCCCCAATAAATGTACAATCCAATAACTGAAGACCATAAAAGAGCAAAAGAGCAACAGTTTCAGGAGCCTTGTTTCTGATGATTTATTTTTGGTTTATTCAGTAACTATTTGTTATGAATCCATTGATCCCCAATAATGAATATTTTCTTTTGATTACTAGTTTTTTCATCTTGTTTGGGATTTATAATCTCTTGTTCAAATCCTTTTCTTCAGTCAATAGTTTCTTGTTTTTCTTTTTTATCTGAACCTCAACTAATCTGCAAAATACATGTAAATGCATCATCATCACCATCATAATTACTATCATCATCATCATCATCATCATCATCACCACCATCATTATCATCATCATCCTCATCTAAAATCCCTTTTTCCATGCTGGCATCGATTGCGTGGTTTGACAAGAGCTGGCTAGGAAGAAGACTGCACCAGGTTTCACTGCCTGTTTTATCGGGGATCTTTTTTTATGGCTGAATGCCCTTCCTAACACCAACCACCTTACAGAGTGGGCTGAGTGGTTTTTACGAGGGGAAAAAAAAAGGAAATTATATATTTAGGTTTTTGTTTTATATTGTCTTCTTTTTGCAGTGACATTGCTCTGTAAAATGGTTTTTGAGCTTTTGGTCAATTTGCTTAAGACTCTCACTTTGGAGCCATGTGGTTTAAGCTTCAATCCCTCAGCAAAGCACTTTGTGTATCTGCTACTATAGCCCTCCAAGACCAACCAAAGCTTTGTGAATAGATTTGGAGACTGTGAGGAAGCCTATCATATATGTGTGTGTCTTCATATCCACCATCACCACCACTACTTGACAACTAGTTTTGGTGTGTTTACATTTTTTAATTTAGCGGTCTTACACAAATACAGGAGTTAATTTGTTTACCTAAACCCTTTAAGATGGTGCCCCAGCATGGCCATGGTCCAATGACTGAAACACAAAAAAGATCTGGTACAAACAACAACATGCTGAATGTACCACAAATATTCAATTTAGGGTTACCTTTGTATTTAATCCTGAACTCAATAAAATAAAATGTATACCAACCAAGTTCAAAATATGTGGCCTTGTGCTTTTGTTAGCCCTAAATATTCAGTATTCTTGAAGTGCAAAGTTGATTCCATGAGTGTTGCCTTTGCTTTGATTCTCCTGCCTTCAATAAAATATATATCAGTCAAGTTATGGGTTCAATATTATCAGCTAAGCCTTGTGTCAAAATATGTGGCCTTGTGCTTTTGTTAGCCCTAAATATTCAGTATTCTTGAAGTGCAAAGTTGATTCCATGAGTGTTGCTTTTGCTTTGATTCTTTTGCCTTCAATAAAATATATATCAGCCAAGTTATGGGTTCAATATTATCAGCTAAGCCTTGTGTCAAAATAGGTGGCCTTGTACTTTTGTTAGCCCTGAATATTCAGTATTCTTGAAGTGCAAAGTTGAATCCATGAGTGTTGCCTTTTCTTTGATTCTCCTGCCTTCAATAAAATATATATCAGCCAAATTATGGGTTCAATATTATCAGCTAAGCCTTGTGTCAAAATAGGTGGCCTTGTGCTGCTCTTAATTCAGTATGTTATCTTCGACATTGCCTTTATATATTTTCATTGATCAACTCCCAAAAGTTTAAAACTGTGTAGAACTAGACATCAGTTCTTGTCATTTGAAACTTTGGCATCACCAAAAGTTTGATCACTTGCACAAAGCCGATGTTACAGATTTCTTAATTTATTGATCCTGAATTGATGAAAGACTAAATTAATCTTAGCAAACCTTCAACGCAAAACCAGAATCTTCTGATCTGAATAATTTAAATTTAAGTATCTTTGTTCTGGAGTTCCTTTTGTTTGAGCCACATCATCCAGTTAGCTTTACAGCTTTAATCAAACATTCATGTTAAATATTTAAAACTAGCGAGATTTGTTTGCGGAAAGATTAGCTTATTACATCAGGAAATGTAATATCTCCAGTAATTCCTCATTCCTCTATCAACCTTTATCTACCGCCATCTCCACCACTCCGTCATTGCCTCATTTACTTAATATTATCCTCCTTCTCAATTACATTTCCCTTATGTAATAATATATATGTAAGAGAAGATGATGGTGTAACTGGTCAGGTTAGCTGCAGCGAGATAAATTGAAATAGGATCTTAAATTGGAATAAGTACCTGGGGCTTATGTGACCCTTAACTGAGGTTTCCTGGAAGTAATCAGGATTTTGTTTTAGAAATGCATTTTTGTTGCTCACATATCATCATCATCATCATAATTTAACGTCTGTTGTCCATGCTGTCATGGGTGGGACAGTTTGACCAGGACTGGCAAGCTGGAAGGCTGTACAAGACTCTAGTTTGATTTTTATTTTCTCTCCCTGTTTATGTGTTACTTTCTGTCGAAAGGCATAGGCTCGAAATGTAAAAGACTTTCACACTTCCTGAGTGTTCAACTAATACATCTATTTGTTCTTTACACACCCGTCTTCGTCTTCTGTTTTTTTGTAAATTCTCACTATATATATATATATATATATATATATATATATGTATATATATGTATATATATATATATATATGTTATATATATATATATATGTGTATATATATATATAATATATATGTGTATATATATATATATATATATATAATATGTATATATAATATATATATATATATGTATATATATAATATATATATATGTAATATATATATATATATATATGTATATATATATATATATATATATGTATATTATATATATATATATATATATATATATATATGTTATATATATATATATATATATATATATGTTATATATATATATATTATGTATATATATATATATTATATATATATATATGTATATATATATAATATATATATATATATATATATACACACACTGGCATGGTTATCTCTATGTAAGAGTTTTGTGCTACAACCCAAACTGATCAAAGCCTTGTGAGTGGACTTCCAAGAAATTTTATAGAAACTGCAAGGAAGCCCATTGTGTATGTGTGTGTGTGTGTGTTGTGTTTGCTGTTGTGTGTGTGTGAGCTGAGCTGTTGACACTTTTAGTGAACCTGTATTCACAGACTCAATTACAAACAACTTTACTCAGGCAGCAAAGTGACTCGCCTACCAGAATCACTTTCTAGTTAATAAAGATTGAAAGTTTTGACATTCTATTAAAATGTCACACAGTTCTGGTCAAGCAGAATACTATACCAGAAGTAAACATCTGCATAATGACTGGTCATAACTCACCTGGAGATCAGTGGAGGGGAAAGCTTGTTTTTAGTATCAAAACGGTTGCATGAGCGTAAGAGTCTGCAGAGGTACAACTTAGCTGAGAAAATAACAAATCTTAAATTTTACAAATTCATTGTCAAGAACTTACCTTTTTTTTTTGCCTGGTGCTTATTCTATTTTTCTAAACTGTTAGGTTACATGGATGTAAACACATGTATGTATAATGCATACATGTATATGTATAAATGTATGTATACATTCTTATGTGTGTATGTAAATGCTTGTATGCATATATGAATGTGTTTGTTCCTTCTCGAGTCATGCCTGGCTCATAAGGGCCGGTTTCCCGGTTTCCTTGGCGTATAGGTTCTCCACCTGGACGGGATGCTGGTCCATCGCAGGTGAGCTGCAAGATGCAGGAGGAAAGAGTGAGAGAAAGTTGTGGCGAAGGAGTCAGCAGAAGTTTTGCCCTTATCTTCTGCCAGAGCCACGTGGAGTTTAGGTGTTTCACTCATAAACACACACATCGCCCGGTCTGAGATTCGAACCTGCGATCCCTCGACTGTGAGTCCGCTGCTCTAACCACAAGGCCATGTGCCTCTATATGTATGTGTCAGTGTGAGTGTTTGTGTCTCCTTATGTTCAGATTGCTTGATTGCTGTCAAGATGATATTCTGTGAAAGCATCTGGCCACTGGCTTGCTTGGAAACAGATAAAGGCTGGTCACAAGAACAGCAACTGGCTATAAACAATCTGCCTCAATAAAGTCCATCCAATCGATGCAAGCATTGGAAAGTGGAGATTAAAACAATGATGATGATGATGATGGTACATATACGACAAGCTTCTTTCAGTTTCTGTTTATCAGAATCACTCACAAGGGTTTGACACCATATTGTATAAATTTTTTATTGTAAAGACTTAATGAGAAAAGTGATTAAGATTAATGTTTGTGAAAGGTAATGATGGTGCTGAGTTATTGTGAAGAATTTGTCTAATTAATGTAGTGCTATTGTAAAGAATTAAATGAAATATCTGTTGAACTGAAGCAATATGACAAGACTGCATTGTGAAGAATTAATGTAGTATCATTGTGAAGAATTAAATGAAATGCCTAATTAATGTAGGGCTATTCTGAACAGTTAAGATAAGTGTCTAATTAATGTAATGTTATGAAGAATTAAGGTAAACATCCAACTGAAGCAGTATGACAAGGTGACAAGGTAGTAAAAAAATATGGCAGCAAAGAATGAAATGAAAATATTGGTTTCAAATTTTGGCATAGGGTCAGCAATTGTCAGGGAGGGTGTAAGTTGGGTACAGAATCTCTCGTGGAGGCGCCATCCAACCAAAATGCAAATATATGGGAAACTACCACCTGTGTCATCTCTTGTGAAAGGTAGGAGAGTCCAGTTTGCTGGACATTGTTGTAGAGCTGAAAAAGAGGTAATTTCTACTCTTCTCCTCTGGAAGCCATCTACTCACAATACCAGAGGGTGCACACTCTCCTACCCTGATGTAATCTCCAGGGATACAGGCATCCAGCAACAGGACCTCTGCAATGCCATGATGGACTGTGAAGTCTGGCGTAGCATGGTAAATTCCATTGTCTCGACCACAGTCGAACAATGATGATGATGATGGGTACATCAACCTTAGTATTTAACTGGTATTTATTTAATTGACCCCTAGAGGACGAAAGCCAAAGTTGACCTCTGTAGAATTTGAACTTAGAATGTAGAGACAGATAAGATGTTGCTAAGCATTTTACCCAGTGTGCTAATAATTCTGCCAGCTCACCACCTCAATATACTACCAGGAAATTCTATTGCAGTTTGATATATTGATAATTTCAATATATTAACCACCTTACTCAGTAGAACTGAACTCATGACTACATAGTTACAGTATGAATTTCTTAACCTCCTATCGCCCCATCCATCATATACACACATTTGTCCATTCATAGATCCACAATCACTCAGTCACACATGTGGAGGCACAATGGCCTAGTCGTTAGAGCAGCAGACTCGTGGTCGAGGGATCGCGGGTTCGAATCTCAGACCGGGCGATGTGTGTGTTTATGAGTGAAACACCTAAGCTCCATGTGGCTCCAGCAGAAGGTAATGGTGAAACTTCTGCTGACTCCTTCGCCACAACTTTCTCTCACTCTTTCCTCCTGCATCTTGCAGCTCACCTGCGATGGACCGGCGTCCCATCCAGGTGGGGAACCTATACGCCAAGAAACTGGGAAACCGGCCCTTATGAGCCAAGCATGGCTCGATAAGGAACAAACAACAGTCACACATGTTCCTGAATGAGTTTATAGTGTTGCAAAACATTTCCTGAGATCATCTGGTGCTATTTTATACCAGTAATTATTTAGGCTATCCCCAAAGATTTTATGATTCAGTGCATATATAAATATATACATACATACAGCTTCACAGAATTTGGATGGAGTTTGCAACACAACATTACATGGCATGAACCTGGTACACCAAGATAAGTTGACTCATGTAGCTTCTAGAATAAAATTAGCTGTCTCTATCTGTGTCTGTATTGTAGCAAGGTCTCTAATTGTATTATTATTTTGTGAAATATTTTGATGCAGATTCATATTTCAAAGGTTATTGAGTCTGCCATACGGTTTTTCTTTATTCTAAGTGTTTTCTTCACTTATAAGTCTTGAATATGTCTGAATTTGGAAGTTCATGTCAGTCAAACTAGCATGGGGTAAGAAAAAAACCCTCATTTAACAAAAAAAAAAATTAGTATGTGTGTGTGTATATATATATATATATATGTATGCATATATATATATAGATATATAGATATATATGTATATGTATATACACACACACATGCACACATAGACATACAAAGTTTAAAAAATAAAGTTAAAAATTAAAAACAAGGATGAAAACAGATTTAACAAAAAACCCCAAAGAAACAAAAGGGCAGTGTATGCATGTGTATATATATATGTATGCATGTATGTATGTATGTATGTATGTATGTATGTATGTATGTATGTATGTGTGTGTGTGCATATCTATGTTTGTATGTATATATGTACGTATACAAAAGTGGAATAATAAAATTATAAAAGAAAACTAAAGCAATTCAAGTGCATTCCCATGAATTCTTAGTATAGAAAATATATGAAAAAAATTGATATGGAAAACTTGCATAATAGCTTTTGGGGAATTACCAAGTTTGGAATCTCATTTGAATTGAGGATAACATTAACTATTTCTGACCAGGAATAAAACTTCACCATTTTTATTAGTATTATTCAGTATGTTATACTGACATTTATAAAGGTATTTTTAATTTAAAGACTAACCAATGTTGTACTTGCGAACCAGTGAAGCATTCATATTTTTTCTTCCTGCTATTTGGGCATTTTTTCTTAGATTAATTTTTCCTTTTTTTTTATCATATCATAATTCCTTATCAATCATGAAGATATCATACAGACTTTCATAATATGATATTCACTGAAAGATATACAACTGCAAATCTCTCTAGCCAACCGTTGATGGTGGGATATCATTTCAGAGTAACAAATTAACCATTGAATAATTATTTTTTTTACTTTATTCTCCTCATTTATTACTTGGCACCAATTATCTGTGATTTCCATACAGAAAAATCATTTATGTATATTAATGTATTTAATATATATGCTAATGATATTCTTCTTTAACATAATGTTACCCTGAGGTAGAATGTGCTTAAAACTATTTGAATTTATTTCAGTGAATATGAATGGTGTTTTAGCGACAGAAATTGACTCAATAAAAACCTTTTTCAGAAAACCAATATAACAGCAGTGTGTTTGACAGAGAACAAGATCTATTGTTTTTATGTTAAATGTCTATTCTTGTTACATTAGATTTTGTCCGGTAGGAATAGATTATTTAAATCATGTTTAGGGTATTAAGTACTGGTGAAAATTAAAGCAAAGTGCATGTACTTTATGAATTCACATTATAACATAGTTGAGCAAAAAATCTTTATCATTTTGCTGTTTAGAACACTGTGGAGGAATTGGTAGAGTGTTGGATAGAATTCCTCTCACTATCTGTTCAGAATCTCAGCACCATGAGTCCTAGCAACAAAGATGGGTCTCAGCATCCTGAGTCCTTGTAACATAGATGGAATGGAGTCTCTAAAAGAAATATTGCTAGTTA
>NC_043017.1:22147587-22152587 GCF_006345805.1 Octopus sinensis | reverse complement strand
AAACCGTGGGTGTTGCAGTGTCTCACATAGAAATATCAGCCAACTTTTATTGCTTTGGTTGCAGGCAAATAAAAAATTATTCATGATATATACGTAAGTGAGGTGAAATTGTTCCAACTTGATACTGGAACTTGAACTAAGGGTTTCACTCCCTGTATTCCTGCACCTGTACTTCCTTGGTAGCCAGGATTTTTATTGAAGCATAGACTGACTGATTGGTTTATTTTCTGTGGTACACAATATACAGCATGGCATGTAAATGTAGTTGACTGCAGGGCAGCAATTAAACAATGCACTCTAGAGAGTGTAGTGAGCTTCGGTGATGGGTGACTTAGCACCATTTGAAATTTGAAATATTTGAGGGGCAAAAACTATTTGCAGAATTGGGATAATAATAATATTATATGTGTGTTTGTGTGTGTGTGTCTGTGTGTCTGTGCATAAATTGTAAATTGTCTGTGTTGTTTGTTAACTCTTGATTAACCGTCATCGAACAGACATGATCAAAGGTGTTCTTATTTCTTTATTGCCCATAAGGGGCTAAACATAGAGGGGATAAACAAGGACAGACAAAGTGATTAAATCGATTACATCGACCCCAATGCGTAACTGGTACTTAATTTATCTACCCTGAAAGGATGAAAGGCAAAATCGACCTTGGCGGAATTTGAACTTAGAACATAGCGGCTGATGAAATACCGATAAGCATTTCGCCTGGTGTGCTAATGTTTCTACCAGCTCGCTGCCTTCAATCAAAATTATTCTATCCATGACCATCCTGTAAGTTTTTGAAGGAGTTTTTATGGTTACATAATCTAATGTATCTCTTTACACCTTTCAAAGATGATAGTATAATTTGAAAGAGATTTGGCTACTGTTTCCAGCAGATGATTAAACCTGGTAGATGTTCTCTAGTGTTGATTGATGGCAGATTTAACCATTTTGATGCCATATTCCTGTTGAATACACTGCCTTTGTTTCAATTTAATTTTTAAAATAATAAATAATTTAGTAAAATAACTTCATAATTACGTAACTGATGTTTGGAAAGTACATTAACGTGAGATTTTGATGCAAGGATCTAATTTAAATTGCTTTAAACAGGAAGCTTGCATAATAGAACAAGAAGCAGTCTCAGACAGGTTGGGTTGGAGACCAGAAGACTGAATTCAAATGTTTATTGTTCTGTAAAAAGCAGAGGAGAATCCTCTAATTAATTTCCACTTAACTCATTAGTAACCATATTTCTGTTGAAATATTCTGCCTTTGTTTCTCTATATTTTGAAAACAATGAAAAAATTAGTAAACTAACTTTGTCATGCTTAAACCAGTGTTTAGAGCATGAATTAGCATGAAATTTTCATTGAAGGATTTATTTAAATCACTCTAACCCTTTATCACTTAAACTGGCTATATCCGGCCCAAATATTCTACCTGTTTTATTTTCTAACCAGCCAGATCCAGCCTATCACACTTACCCTTCAATACTATAATAAAACATACTGTCACATCGTCACATTTTTAAAGCAACAAAATAATTCATGGTTAATTAAAAACAAAATGAATTTAAAAAAACCATTACATTTGACAGAATAATTTGAACGCTGAATGGTTAAACAGCATGTTTGTATCATAGAATGAAGGGCAGGCTCAGACATATTTGGCTAAGAACTGAAAGATCTGGTTCAAATATTTATCTTTCTGTAAAAAAGCAGAGAAAGATCCACTTAACAACTCCTACTTAACTCTTTTGTAACCATTTCTTGTTACCATATTTCTACTGATTTTGAAAATGATGAAGAATTTAGTGAACTAACTTTGATCCTTATTAATCTGGTGTCTGGGACTTAAATTAACATGGAACTTTGATGTGGGGTTTTAATTTAGATCACTTTATAACAATAAATTTGTATTATAGAATCAGTAGGAATTGGGTCCCAGGTGAATTGGCATCAATAGCATTAATGTCCCATAATATACCTGGTGATGATAGTCAGGGCATCCTAATGATACCAAAAGGGCACCATCAAATCATGTGATAAAAATAAGGGAACTACCAGACACTTACTAAGGGAAAATTAGAAACACATAAAAAATTTTGACCTTCTCTTAGTCTCTCTCTCTCTCTTTGTCTGTCTCTCTCTCTCTCTCTCTCTCTCCCACACACAAAACATTTACATTGCCAAGCATATATGTTAGCTTAGGTTTTTTCTAAAGACATGAGCACACATTTCAGGATGAGACATGCACTACTGCACATACATGCTCATGCATATACACACAAATACGTGTGTGGTAAGAAGCTTGCTTGTCAATGATTAGTCAGAGATGGTTTTTAAAATGTGAATATCTGAGATAAACTCAACTGCTCTCATGAATGAAGATACTAAAAATCAACCCGACTGCTCTCAAAAATTAAGTAAAAAAAATCAGGAAAAATAATCCAGAATCCTTGTCCAGTGCCAGATCAATCCCAAAATCAAATCAGTTTGTGCCAGTCATGAGGCCAAACATCCCTGAAAGTTTCATCCCAATCCATCCAGGGATTCTTGAGATATCTTTGTCGAAAGACAAACAAACAAACACAACTGAAACAATACCTCTGCCTTTGCTAAGACGGAGATAATAATAATAATAATATAATAATAATAATAATAATAATGATAAGTAACCTGAGGCAGTACCAGGCAGTGGCTCTCATGGCCCTGATCTTAACTGATTGGAAGTGTTATCATGTACATTGTTTTGTCTTGGAATAAAAGATGAGCTACAGCAAATATTCTGCTCAATACCAGAGATTTGCTTGTCAGCTGTTTGACCTTAGTGCATAACTGGTATTTAATTTATCGACCCCAAAAGAATAAAAGGCAATTTGAACTCAGAACATAAAGACAGACAAAATACCACCAAGCATAATAATAATAATAATAATAATAATAATAATAATAATAAAAGGAGGAAGAGGAGGTGGAGACATGTAGAATGAAAGCTTCCTTAATTAAAAAAAGAGGTGAAAATTAGTGATAAGAATGGATCTGGTTGCAAAACCAATACCTCAAGGACTTACATTCATTCAACCAAGGCTAGTTTAGTAAAAGAGGTGTAAAACTGGATGAATGAACACAGTGCTACTTAGAAGAATTCAGACTTATAAATACAAAAGATAAACAAATATATGTACTAACAAATTGGAAAATTGCATTGTTATGGCTGTTTGTATACCAAGTTCACACCTTGCCAAGGCCAATGTTTGCCTTTCATTCTTTCTGGGTCAATAGTATAAACCACCGGCCAAGTACTGTATTTGTGTTAATCATGTGTGCACTCCACAAAGATGTTGTGGCTGCGTGCCAATATTACATATTAGTAATTAGAACACGCGTACACACAAAGCAAAAAATCATCATAAGCATATATATGTATGTATGTATGTATGTGTATGTATGTTATATATATATATAATATATATATATATGTATATATATAATATATATATATATATATATAATGTATGTGTGTATATATATATATATAATATATATATGTATGTGTGTATATATATATATATATATTGTATTGTATATATATATATATATATATATGTATGTATGTGTGTATATATATATATATAATGTATGTATGTGTGTATATATATATATATAATGTATGTATGTGTGTATATATATATATTATATATGTATGTATGTGTGTATATATATATATATATCTATATATGTATGTGTGTGTGTATATATATATATATATGTATGTATGTGTGTATATATATATATATCTATATATATATATGTATGTGTGTGTGTATATATATATATAATATGTATGTATGTGTGTATATATATATGTATGTTATGTATTATATGTGTGTATGTGTATATATACATATATATATATTGTATATGTATGTATATATATATATGTATGTATGTGTGTATATATATATATATGTATGTATGTATATATATGTGTGTGTATATACATATATATATATGTATATGTATGTATATATATATGTGTGTATATATATATATATATATATATATACCATATAGTCTACTCTCTGAAACATGCACACTCAGACACATATATATATATACACACTCATAGATGCACATGCACACACACTCACACACACATGCACATACATGTGCATGCGCACACAAATGCACCCATACAATGAACTGTAAATCATTTATATGAAGCTAAAAGTTCATTGTGTTGCTACTCCAAGTTTCACATCCCGTAGGCATTCGACAAGGTGACTAATATCGAATGTGAATTATTAACAAGTAGAAAAGTAGCACATTTGTCTGCAAAACTCTGTGTGTATGTGTGTGCGTGTATGTGTGTGTGTATATATATATATATGTATGTGTGTGTGTGGTGTGTGTGTTCATATGTACATGTGTGGATATTCATGTCATTGATCTTAAGTTCACACCACGTTTATTATATTTCTCCGGATATATTATAATATCAAATATATATCAGTATTGAATCTACAGTAATCTACACACAGACACACACACACACACACACACAGAGTCACATACACACACACACACCCTGTTTCATTCATTAGACTCTGACAATGCCAGGGCTCTTCTGTGAAGGGATTTTTTTGTCAACTCTTGTGATTATTTTAAAATCTGATTCTTATTTTAGTGAATTCTATTTATCGCACTGCTAAGTTATGGAACATGAATACTGACAATGTTCTGATAAGTAACAACATGTAAAGTAAATACAGAGGCACTGGGGTGGCTGCGTGGTAAGACATCTGCCACATGCTTCCAGGTTCAGACCCACTGCAGGGCACCTTATGCATGTGTCTTGTATTATATCCTCATGTCAACCAAAGCTTTGTGAGTGGATTTGAAACTTAAAGATGCCCATCTTTTTATATATATATATATATATGTGCATGTGTTTGTGTCTGTGTTTGGCACCCTTTACACTTGACGACTGGTGTTGGGGTTTTT
>NC_043017.1:22127587-22137587 GCF_006345805.1 Octopus sinensis | reverse complement strand
TTGATGATGATGATGATGATGATAATGATAATAATAATAATGATAGTAATGATAATAATATTAGTAATGATAATAATAATAATAATAATAATGATGATGATGATAATGATAATAATAATAATAATAATGATAATAATAATAATAATAATAATAATAATATCAATAATGATAATAATAATAATATCAATAATGATAATAATAATAATAACAATATCAATAATGATAATAATAGTGATAATAATAATAATATTAATAATATTAATAATGATAATGATAACAACAATGATGATGATGATGGTAGCAGTAGTAGTAGTAGTAGTAGTAGTAATAATAATAATTCTTGGTACTCGATAGAACAGGGAATATCCAATGTAAAAATTCTCTGCAAACATAAAAACACTGGGAAATGAAATAAAACGAAAGAAAAACAGAAAAATATAATAAAATATAATGATGAGATAAAAAAAAAAACAATGTCAAACAATGTATATTGAATAAGACCTCATAAAATAAACGACAAAGAGACTGAAACTTCTTTGAGTATAGATATTGGTTATTGATAAATGAAAGGAAATATGTGGTGGTTGTGGTGGTAGTGGCTGTGGTGGTGGTGGTGGTGGTGGTGAGTGAAATTACTGTCATGTATGAGAAATAGTAGAATAAGTTTCGTAATCTTTTGAATTTTAGCAAGAGTGAAAAATATGAGAAATTTTGGTTTATGGTAATAAGAGAAATTACAAGAATGGTACATTTGGCTTTTTGGTGTCATTTTAGTTATTCGTTCCGTGGCTGCATAAATTAATTGTCATTTTAGATGCTATGCAAAAGAATTATTTTAAGATCCTGTGGGAATACACTCAATTCTTATTCTAAGTCAGCATTTCAGTTTTACTATTATTGTTGTTACATCATTATTATTATTATTATTATTATTTATTATTATTATTATTATTATCATTATTATTATTATTATTATTATTATTATTATTATTATTATTGAGAATAATATAGGCAGTGAGGTGGCAGAATTGTTACCACACCGGACAAAATGGCTACTGGTATTTTGTCTGTCTTTGCATTATGAATACAGATTTCACCACAGTTGAATTTGTCTTTCATCCCACCGGAGTTGATAAAATAAGTCCACTAGTAGAGGACAGGGATCGATGTAATCAACTTGCTCCTTCCTCCAGAATTGCTGGCCTTGTGCCAAAATTTGAAACCATTATCATCATCATCATTATTATTATTAGTACTAGTAGTAGTAGCAGCAGCAGCAGCAGCAGATATGGTTGTGTGATCGAAAACCAAACTTATCAGCCACACACTTTTGACTTTATCCTTTTGTAATTAAAGTTATCAAAAACTAAGATGGTAATTTTTCATTCTGTTAACCTTATTTTTAGAGTGTATATACTACCAACAATCTGTTTCAAGCAGTTTCACATTCATTCATCATAGTTTGTCATCGAAATATAATGTAAATACATACGCTACAGATGTGATGGAGGTTGGGTTACAGAATCTGAATAATTATCCTCTTAATAGCAGTAATTCATTGTAGAACTTTTGACATTTAATTATAAAAAAAGACAGTGAACAAATACATCATTTTGCCACAGTTTGCTTAAACAATGCATCCTTAAATTGTTGTTTATAAGATCTGTCTAATGGAAGTGTCAAATATATGGACAAGACTCATTAAATATGCACACAGACATATATATTTATGATTGTTGTGTATTTCTATTTAAAATAGCGAAGAAAAATAATCACAATTTCAGTTTAAGTATTTAATATATAGTATAGAGTGGATGTATTTATTTAAAACAGTAGAAGCCTTAGGCATGGCTGTGGGGTAAAGACATTCATTTATTACCACATGATCCTGGGTTCACTCCCACTGCATGGTACCTTTGGAAAGTGTCTTCAAACATATATATGTGTTTGTGTGTGTGTGTGTGTGTTTGTGGGTGTGTGATAAGAAGCTTGCTTCCCAACCACATAGCTCCAGGTTCAGTCTCACTGCATGGCACCTTGGTTGTTGTCTACTATAGCCTTGGCCTGACCAAAGCCTTGTGATTGCATTTGGCAGACAGAAACTGAAAGAAGCCTGTCATATATATATATATATAATATATATATATATATATATATTTTAGATATTTCAATTAACCTGAAGATTGACTGTAACCATAACTTGAATTATTACGAATTGTACAGCCATGAAACGATCGTAGTGTTTTACTCTTTATCTTTTATTAAACTTTTAATACTTTTGATATATATTTAAAATAATATAAATTAATTAATTTTATGTATTAGCTTATGTTTTTCATTGTTTGATTTGCCTAATAGTGGTTTTATCTCTAATTTAATATAATATATATATATATATATAGTAGAAATATGTTACAAAAAGAAAATATGAAATACACGTGGAAATGTAAGGGTAAAATATGAAAAATCAACGAAAATGCACATTGCAAATAAAAAAAGGCTTTTTATGACAGGTGACGATAAATATATACATTTAGATATACTGAGGTAGTAATAAAAGTCATAAAAGTCATTATTATAAGATGATGATAAAGTCAGAAAATAAAGTGAACCATGGTTTCTGCAAAAAGCTATTCATTGCTTTGAAAACACATATATATATATATATCCTCCTTTCCTTCTCCAATTAACCAAAGCCTTCCATGTGAATTTGGTAGACTGAAACTGAAGGAAGCCAATCGTATATATGTATGCATGTATGATTTTTAAAAATTTTATGTAAATTCTCCTAAAGAGAGTTCAAGTCAGTTGCTAACAAAGCAACAAGACTTCCTTGTGTTAAGAGATTTTGCAGTCTTTGTAAATATGTAGTTGAGTTGGTGTGTTGGTTGGTCTGTATGTATGTATGTGTGCATGTATTTATGTACATATGTATGTGTGTATCTTTGTGTAATTATGTTTGTATGTATGTCTGTCAGTATATGTGTGCGTATTTGTATCTTTGTCTAGATGTTGCCTTATAATCGTGAGCAAGTGTCACCATCATATAAGCAGAAATTTTACAGTAACATCAGTATGGTCCATTGTTGTAACACTTACTGTGCTAAGGATGAAGGGGCATGGCTTAGTGGTTACGGTTATCTGCCTCACGATTGTAAGGTCATGAGTTCAGTTCCTTGCAGAGCACTGTGCCCTTGACCAAGACTCTTTATTTCATATTGCTCCAGTTCACTGAGCTGGCAAAAGTGCTTTGTAGCTGTATTTTAAAGGGCCCAACCTCGTCACATTCCATGTCACACTGAATCTCCCTGAGAACCGTGTTAAGACTATGTGTGTCTGTGGTGTACTCAGCCACTTGCATGTTAATTTCATGAGCAGGCTGTTCTGTTGATTGAATCAGCTGGAACCCCCATTGTCATAACTGATGGAGTTCTGTGCTAAGGTTTTCCTAAATATGAAGTTCCTTTAGAAGCCAGTGATTCTATTTTGAAATCCGCAGTACCCTGCTCTACTAGACAAGAAGGAGCAGGGCTAGGACCTACATATTAATCAACTTCCATTTATGCTTTTCAGTGCCTCAAATATCCTCACCATCATCGTCATCATCGTCATCATCTTAACATTCACTTTTCCACTCATGCATGAATCAAATGCAATTTTTTGAGGCAGATCCTTCACAATCAGATGCTTTTTCTTGTTCTGAAGCAGGGTTATATTACCCCATGGCCAGACACGTTGACATGGAAAATGATTGAAAATGGACAACACCGATTGCATGACATCCTTTAATAATGATAACATGATATTAAGAAAGGAAACACACACACACACACACATCATCATCATCATCGTTGTCATCATCATCTTCATTTAACACTCGTTTTTCATGCTGACATCCAAGCATCTTTCAGTTTTCATCTGCCGGATCTGCTAACAAGATTTCGGTTGAACCAAGGCTCAAGTAGAATAATATTCCAAAAATATCACGGAGGTTACATGCGACAAAGATACCTGTCAAATTTATGCCAAAAATGGATAACTAGCAAAGAAAAAGCCATTGTACAAAATGCAGCGGTTTATCAGAAATTTAGGTAGAAAGGAAGGAAGGAAGAAGCATATTTATGCTGTTCTGGAGATTTTAAGAATTACTAGTGTCATCCAACCAAAATGCAAATATATGGGAAACTACCACCTGTGTCATCTCTTGTGAAAGATAGAAGAGTCCAGTTTGCTGGACATTGTTGTAGAGCTGAAAAAGAAGTAATTTCTACTCTTCTCCTCTGGAAGCCATCTACTCGCAATACCAGAGGGCGCACACTCTCCTACCCTGATGTAATTTCCAGGGATACAGGCATCCAGCAACAGGACCTCCGTAATGCCATGATGGACCGTGAAGTCTGGCGTAGCATGGTAAATTCCATTGTCTCGACCACGGTCGAACAATGATGATGATGAGTGTCGTTCTCTCATTCTAAATGGGTTTTGAGTGGGTTTTAGTTATTGACGAGAGTCAACCAAATAACTATTGACAATTAACTATTGTCATTCTTTCATTTTTCAATGGGAGAATAAGTTGTGTCCAAATAAGGGGTCTATTAGTTATCAAAGAGAGGCAACTGTATAACTATTGATGTTTAATTCATCATATGAATGATGTATGCTAAAGGAAATATGATGGAGATTTGATAGAATTGAAATGAAACTGGACAGAGAAATAATTAGATCTTAACCATATCGTGATGCAAGATTACAAGACATTGGATATAATGTATCCCCGATTCATTTAATCCATCATAACATTGATAAATAGATATTATAAGCCAATTACGATGTTGATGATGATGGTGGTAGCAGTATTGAATCCATTTTGATGCTGATTTACTGATAGATAAATAAGCAAATATATTCATAAAATATTGATTCATTGCATGATATCTGTTTAATTTGGATAATAATCTGACCTGGGATCTATGTAAACATCACTGTTTTTTTAGAAGAATCATATTTACCAATAATTAAGCAAACACATAGAAACAGACACAGGCTCTGATGTATTATTCATTTCTTTATGAAAATAATTAGTTTTGTTTACACCCCTTTGCATATTCCTTTCTTTACAGTTGTTTCTCTCATCAAAACTGGTTCTCGTTTATTTCCATTCATAAAGAGTGGCCCACTGTCAAGGTCAGTCATTGTGTTTAGCAATCAGTGTTTATAGTAACTATAAAACCATCTCGTGTTTGTTGTGATGTAAGATTCAGCTGATGGTATAGTCTGCTTTATTGATAAACAACAAAAATAATCATTACAACGTCGTAATTGAATGGTAAGCATTAGAAGCCAGTCATCAATAACTACTAATACTCCACTGAGTTGTCTTCTCTCTTTGTATTCTCAATTAGCCACCATAGCTGGCCACCACTACTGTTCTGAGATCATTGGTGATAAATGAAGCCTTCCGAAATAAACCGCATCCAATGCATTGCATCTCTCTCTTCCCTCCAATAGCATTCACTGAATCATTTTACTCATTACTTTCACAAAGATGTATTTCTTTGAAACGAAACTCTTTTCCCAAACTGAACTTCTCTGCAATTAGTAAATGACAGTAATTCAAATTAACCCTTTTAGTACCAATAACCATGAGACTCTCTCTAATTTTATGACACAGGAACCACTTATTTTTATTAAGTTATACACATTTAAATTAAAACTTCCTACCATAATTTTATTTAAATGAAACACCTTTTGAATCATGTTTCAAATGCTGGCTGATTACATTAAGGAAAGAGGTTAATTATATTATTAAACCACACTAAATTTTTATTTTCTAAATTAATTGCAATGTAGACAGTGTTTTATAATATATTTGGTCTCAAAGTGTTTAACCCTTTTGACAGCAACTCGCCTGAAACTACACTTTGTTTTAAAGTGATCTAAAGCAAAACCTTCCATCAAAATCTCATATTAATTCATATTTCAAACACCAGTTCCATAATGACAAATTTATTCTAATACATACATCAATATCTTCAAAATTTATCGATGCAAAGGCATTTCAATATAAATATAGTAATAAAAGGACGTTAATAGCACTAAACTTCTCCAGTTCTTTTAAACCTCTTGGTAAGGAGACTATTGTTACTGTTCAACCCTAGGTAATACATAATCCAGTAGACCTATGATCAAAGAAATTCCAGTTGTGATTGTTTTCTGTAGTACAGAGCTGCTATGGAAATGTTAAAATGTCTATAGGCACTGTCTGTCTTCCACAGGAAATAATCAAATTCAATTGGAAATATCTCAAGTTTAAACTATGTGTAACAATACAGATGTATTCTTGCACAGATACTGTCCATTCAGCTGTGACCATTCTGTCTTGAAGAGAGCACTCTTCACTTTAAAGGACAAATAAGGTAAAACTCTGAAAGGAATATTACAGCTTAAATTATTTATGTCATTTCTAGCCAAATCTATGAATGGATCTAACCATATTATATAAGCTTTATCATTATTATTGATAAAGTATATGCTTTATCATTATCATTGACTTTGCCTTTTATCCTTTTAGGGACCAATGAAATAAGTGGCTGTTAAGCATCAATGTAAAATGTAATCAACTAGCCCCCCCCCCCCAACTCCCCTAAAATTCCAGGCCTTGAACCTTAGTGGTATTTCTTCTGCGACGAGCTGGCAGAAACGTTAGCATGCCGAGTGAAATGCGTAGCCATATTTCGTCTGCCGTTACGTTCTGAGTTCAAATTCCACTGAGGTCCACTTTGCCTTTCATCCTTTTGGGGTCGATTAAATAAGTACCAGTTACGCACTGGGGTCGATATAATCGACTTAATCCATTTGTCTGTCCTTGTTTGTCTTCTCTGTGTTTAGTCCCTTGTGGGTAGTAAAGAAATAGGTATTTCTTCCAGCTCTTTACATTCTGAGTTCAAATTCCAATAGATTCTATGTTTAGGCGCAGGAGTGGCTGTGTGGTAAGTAGCTTGCTAACCAACCACATGGTTCAGGGTTCAGTCCCACTGCATGGCATCTTGGGCAAGTGTCTTCTGCTATAGCCCCGGGCCGACCAATGCCTTGTGAGTGGATTTGGTAGACGGAAACTGAAAGAAGCCTGTCGTATATATGTATATATATATAAGTGTGTGTGTATATGTTTGTGTGTCTGTGTTTGTCCCCCTAGCATTGCTTGACAACCGATGCTGGTGTATTTACATCCCCGTCACTTAGCAGTTTGGCAAAAGAGACCAATAGAATAAGTACTGGGCTTACAAAGAATAAGTACCGGGGTCGATTTGCTCGACTAAAGGCGGTGCTCCAGCATGGCCACTGTCAAATGACTGAAACGAGTAAAAGAGTAATTCAAATAAAATTCAAAAGATGGTCAGAAATCAAATGGACATAAGACTGAGAAAAATACTTGCCTATGAAAATCCATCACACCAGAGAATAATTTGGTTCGGAATTTATCTAATCTAAAACTTTCACTGGATGGAATCTCGGTCTTTGAGCTTGGACTGAGTTTGTGCCCAAGCGCTAAGAATTTTCACAAAAATAAACTAGTTCAAGGGTTATTTCAGTTTGCCCACCATCACAACTTCAAGGAATTTTGTTTTGAAAACAAGGGTAACAGAAAACCCCCATGTTTATCGAAAATGATGGTAATTGAATCTGGCTTTATTGGATTGTAAAGAATGCCAATTGATATCTGGATAAAGTTCGCGATCAGCATTGCTGGAATTTCTTGAATCTTGTCAGACAAGCATTAGGGAAAGCATTAAAACAAGCAGAAAGAAGTCATATAATAACTTCACAAATACCCAACATTATGCACTCCATTCTCTAGCTAATAATGATTCTATTGTTATTAAAATGGTAAATAAAGGAGGCACTATTGTAATTTTGGACAAGAGTGAGTATATTTTAGCTTGTGAAGAAGTTTCAAGTGACAAGACTTCATATGGAGAAATACCTATTTCTTTACTACCCACAAGGAGCTAAACACAGAGGGGACAAATAAAGACAGACACACGGATTAAGTCGATTATATCGACTCCAGTGCGTAATTGGTACCTATTTAATCGACCCCGAAAGGACGAAAGGCAAAGTCGACCTCGGCGGAATTTGAACTCAGAACGTAGCAGCAGACGAAATACTGCTAAGCATTTTGCCCGGCGTGCTAATGATTCTGCCAGTTCGCCGCCTTATATGGAGAAATACCTGTCAATCCAAACTCCAATGGTCGACTTTACCTTTTATCCTTTCGGGGTCAATAAAATAAGTACCAGTGAAACACTATTGTTGGTGTAACCAACAAGCTCCCTTCCACAAAATTTCAGGGCCGCTGCCTTTAGCAGAAAGAATTATTATTCATGTTGTTGTTGTTGTTATTATTTGAAAATATCAGTTCACTATATCATCTTTTCTTCCTATCAGAAAAAAACATCTTTATGTCTATATATGTATGTATAAAAAGTAATTGAGAGAGAAAAGTCTGGTGCTTAATAAAACGTAATGTGTCTAAAATATAAATTATGTATTTATGTATATTTCCACATTACAGAAGTCTGTTTAATTTTATTTTCTGTATAAATTAACTTCTTAAACTTTATTCTAATATCTTTTATACATATATCTTATATATATATATATTTATATATATATTTATATTATATATATATATATATATATAATATATATATATATATATATATATATATATATAATATATATATTTATATATATATATATATATAATATATATATTATATTTATATATATAATATATATATATATATTTATATATATATATATATATAATATATATATATAGATATATATATATATATACATATATATATATATCATAGCTTTTCAAATATAATCTCCCATTTGGTTTAGTCTTACCAATATTTATCTTAAACTGCTGGTTATTTCAACCTCCCCCTGCCACTCTCAACTAATATCGATCATAAGTTGATTGTATTATCTTTACTAATAGAGGTCCCAGCTACATAGTCTTATCTTCTCTAATATTGATCTCATCTCGATAATGTTGTTTATTCTTGCACCGTTGGAGGTTATCAAGGTCACACGAAGTGAAACTACCAGCAAACTCTTGTTTTGGGTCTTGTTTTTGTTTTCTCCATTTTATTTTTGTCTCTATTTACCAGGCAAACTATTTCAAATATAATTAAAATCAACTGTGTATGGTCAAGCAAATACACATATATTCTGTGTACCCAGCCTCACCCTGTGTCTCGATATCCTCTCATTTTCCTAACCATTTTCTCTCTCTCTCTCTCTTTCTGTGATATAATGATGTCCTAATCATTCTTTATCAATGTTTCATAATGCATACACATGATGCATGTGTTTGTGCATGTACATACATACATACATATATATATATATACACACACACACAAATATATATACATATATGTACATGTATCTATGTATGTATATATATATATATATATATATATATATATATGTAATGTATATATGTATACATGTATATATATATATTCATATATATATATACATACACACACACACATATATAGGCATAGGCATGGACATGTGTAAGAAGTTTGTTCCCAACCACATGATTCTGGGTTCAGTCCCACTGTGTGACAACTTGGCCAAGTGTCTTCTACTACAGCCTTGGGCCAACTGAAACATTGTGAGTGGCAGATGGAAACAGAGAGATGCTCATTATATATATCCATACCAGACAATATACATATATGTATATATATATATATATATATATATATATATATACAGTCATCATGATAGATCGTTAGCCTCTACACACATTGTTTTTCTCTCCTTGTTTTTTCTGTGTCCCTTTCTGTAGAAGAGCGTAGGCTCGAAACGTAAAAGACTTTTTCTATTTCTGAGCATTATACTAATACATCTGTTTGTTTTGTACACCACCTGTCTTCGTCCTTGGTTTTTTTCTTAAAATCTCCCTATATAT
>NC_043017.1:22117587-22122587 GCF_006345805.1 Octopus sinensis | reverse complement strand
TTTGGGTATGGGTATCCTATTATAGCTCCAGGTTGAACAAAACCTTATGACTGGATTTAGTAAATGGAAACAGAAAGAAGACCATTGAACATATGTATTTGTGTGTGTGCAAGTTATGGAAATGCAAACACATCAACACTGGTTGTCAAGTGGTAGTGGGGGAGACAAACACACACACACACACACACACATGCACATACACATCTTCTTTCCATGCTGGTATGGGTTGGACAGTTTGACAGAGGACTGGCAATCCTGGAGGTTGCACATTAACATTAAAGCAAATGTTAAATGATGATGATGGTGACGACGATGATATGTATATATATGACAAGCTTCTTTCTGTTTAGACACTTACTCAAGGTGCCATGTGGTGGGACTGAACCCAGAACCATGTGATTGAGAAGCAAGTTTCTTACAGTACAGCCACGTCAGTACCTATTTATATATATATATTTGCAATAAAAAACAACAAAAACGTATATATTAGCAACAAAAGATATTCAAATGAAAAGAAATTATTGGAGCTTGCTTTTTTTTCCTTTGTTATTTGCTCAGGGACACACACTAGAAGTGGGTAGCAGAGCACAGTAGAATGACTGTAGTAAGATTTGAACTTGTGACTCTGTGTTCTATAGTACAACACCTTAAGCACACCAGACCACTGCCGTTCTTCCTGTTATAGTAACAGAAAACTTTGCAACTAAGAAACTGATCATCTCATCCAGTTGACCTTCGTGCTTCTCAAGGCGCCTCAGTCTGTTTCAGTCACACAGATACAAGGCAGGCAAGCAGGTAGTAATGAAAACTTTTAGTGCCAACTAGCAAACACTATTTTCCAAATGTTATCTAAATTTGACCATCTTGCCCTCTTACCACAATTTATCTTCTCTCAGCTCTGGCAAGAGTAAAACTAAGTCAGAGCTATTTAGATTGATGTGGAAAACTACAAATGGTCAGTCACCCTGTTTATTCCCGACATCTCACTCCCCAGACTGTCTGATCAGTATCACCGTAATTAGATACAAATCTACAAATCTAATTTATAAACCACTGATATTCACGGCAAGTCTTATCAAGCACTGGTGAAGTGTTTACTAGATAAATATATTTGTACAGTTGTTCCTCTGTTTACAAGGTAAATAGGTTTTGCAAGTTAATGTGCAAATTGAAATCACGTAAAATGAGGAAAATACATTTTTTAAATAATATTATTAATAAAAATAAGCAAAAATGTGTGTGCTTGTGTGTGTATGTATATATGTATACTCTCTCTTTACTCTTTTACTTGTTTCAGTCATTTGACTGCGGCCATGCTGGAGC
This sequence comes from Octopus sinensis, assembly GCF_006345805.1. Lineage (NCBI taxonomy): Eukaryota > Metazoa > Mollusca > Cephalopoda > Octopoda > Octopodidae > Octopus > Octopus sinensis. The sequence continues at coordinate 22,121,264 of NC_043017.1, read as the reverse complement.
ACCGCCTTCAATCGAGCAACTTGACCCTGGGACTTATTCTTTTGTAAGCCCAGTACTTATTCTATCAGTCTCTTTTTGCCGAACCACTAAGTAACGGGGACATAAACACACCAGCATCGGTTGTCAAGCAATGCTAGGGGGACAAACACAGACACACACACGCATATATATATATATATATATATATATATACATATATATGACGGGCTTCTTTCAGTTTCCGTCTACCAAATCCACTCACAAGGCTTTGGTTGGCCCAAGGCTATAGAAGAAGACACTTGCCCAAGGTGCCATGCAGTGGGACTGAACCCGGAACCATGTGGTTGGTAAACAAGCTACTTACCACACAGCCATTCTCTCTTTTTGCTTTATTTTCCTCTGCTTGTTTTAGTCATTGGATTGCAGCCATGCTGGAGCACAACCGTCAAGAGTTTAGCTGAACAAGCTGACCTCAGCGCTTTTGTTTCTTTTTAATAGTCTGGTACTTATTCATTTGGGCTCTTTGATTTTCAAAATTAGCTGTTGGTGTATATTCTTGCAGGTTCAACAATGGGTTATATTTGGCTTCTTTAGTGAAAGTTTGGGGAAAAGAAAAACATTGTCTTAATTTGGTGTCAATTTGATAACTCAGCTTTGCATATTTTGTACAAAAGCCTGCTTGTTGATAACATATAATTCTTAAATCGTCCATACTAGACGTGTGGTCAAACTCTTGAAAATCTTTTTCTGTTTTTTGTTCTCCTTTGTATCCCACATCTCTCTATTCTCTATGTGCATACTCACTTTGACATACATCAACCCAAGATATAAGTGTGGAGGCACATGGCCTAGTGGTTAGAGCAGCAGACTCGGTCGAGGGATCGCGGGTTCGAATCTCAGACCGGGTGATGTGTGTGTTTATGAGCAAAAACACCTAAGCTCCATGCGGCTCTGGCAGAAGGTAATGGCAGAAGGTAATGGCAAACTTCAGCTGACTCTTTCGCCACAACTTTCTCTCATTCTTTCCTCCTGCATCTTGCAGCTCACCTGCAACGGACCGGTGTTCCCTCCAGGTGGAGAACCTATATGCCAAGAAACCTGGAAACCGGCCCTTATGAGAAGGAACAAACAAACAACAACAAAGATATAAGTGACTTTCTGTGAATACCACAATCATTAGTGATAGTCTGATAAAGCAGTTACATACATATTTTTTCTTTCCCTTTTTTGTCCTATTTATAACAATATTTTACGTATTTGTACAATATTTCTTTCGTTTCTATTTCTTTGTTTTGTTTTGTAAAGGAATATTTAAAAAGCAATTTCTGAATGTAGAATTGTTATCTCGAAACTAGTGTATTTAAGCTTTCAGCTTCATAGCCAGCCTCTTAGAAATGCTAAAGGTTTCTGTGGACATCTGTAGCCATCTTGATAAGAGAAATGACAAATCAATACACATCTGATCCAGATCTGTGTTGTGTTATTTCTATCAGAGCATCCACCAATAACAACAACAACAACAATAAATACAACAGGTTTATCTATGTCCTCCAAGCAAATTATTTTCATAAACAAATCAACAAGAAAATAACAGCAATAGTGTGAATCTATCAGATAATAAAACATATATATATAGATATATACATAAATGCATAAAAAAAAAATAATAACCTGATGGATGAAGGAATAATACAAAAGTAATGTTATTGCAGAAAAATGATGTTTGATAGTTGTAAAGAGAAAAAAATACGATAGCTGCATATGAGATAGGCAGGGTTTGGTTATGGTGGCTGTAAAAGAGCAACAGGAAATTCTTTATATTAGAAAGAAGTGATAACAAAATTTGGATTGAAGAAATAAGCAGGGGGTTGGGGTGGGGGGTATAGAAGAATTTCTGAAAGATTGATATTTTTAAGGGCTAAAAAGGAAATCAGACCAAAAAAAAAAAATGAACTAAGGAGGAATAAGTAAATAAATATATACAAGTAAAAATGGATAAGAGATTAGTAAAAAAAAAAAAAAATAAGCCAAAGAAAGTGAAGGGTGGAATGGAAGAAGTTTTGAAGGCTTAGAAGGAAAAATATACGTGATGGAAAATATTAGCAAAATAAAAGTAGCAAAAAACAAAAAAATGAAAAGAAAAAAAACAGGGGAAGAACAGACAGTAAAAGATGTCTGATGGCAAACCTTTAACACCAAAAGATACGACTGGAGTGAAATGATTTGAAATAGGAAGCGAAAGAAAGGAAAATATGGAATGCATAGAACTCAATGAAATATGAACTTGATAATCGCCACCAAGTTGCAATCTCCATAAACACTAAAAGAATTCAAAGACGCAAAGGCATTTCCACTTCCTGTTGTTTCTGCAGCCAAAGTTGCCACCAACAATGTATGGTAACACATCTCAGGGTTCAGTTGGGAAATGGAAGCTTCTGCTTCAGTGAAAATTTTTATACCATATAACTCCAAATCATTTTTTTCTCCCTCTTTCTGTCTGTCTCATTTCATTTCTCTTTATCTCTCTCTCTCTCTCTCTCTCTCTCTCGTTTTTTCCTTGTTCTTTTTTCCTTCTTTTTTTTTTTTGCGCTCGGATTACACATATAAGTCCATTTCAATGCCATCATGTCTTCTGCATGCTCCACTTTTGTCATAGTACATCTTCTTTTGAGTGTACATGTGTTTGCTTCTCGAGGAAATTTTTGTAGATAAACATACATGCAAGAAAACAAAAGCAGACAAAAAAAAATAATAATAATAATTTTTTAAAAAAACGACTAAAAACAATGATGTGATGTTGCGCAGCAGTATAACAGCAAAACCAAATGATTTAAAACAAGTTTGCAGGAGGCAAAGACATTAATTTCGAAAATGATTCATTTAGAAAGGAGATAGCTTATTACTTAAATATTTGCCATACACAGAATACATAAAATTGTCAACATATTAACTGAAAAGAAATAACAGCAATAATGGATTTATAGTTATTGATATAAACCCAAAGTTGTCATAGCATTGTGTAATTCTTCAAAACAAAACAAGTGAACGAACAAAAATTGAATAAATGTTTTTATCTTACTCCTTTACTCCTTACTCCTTTACTTGTCTCAGTCATTTGACTGCGGCCATGCTGGAGCACCGCCTTTAGTCGAGCAAATCGACCCCGGGACTTATTCTTTGTAAGCCCAGTACTTATTCTATCGGTCTCTTTTTGCCGAACCGCTAAGTGACGGGGACGTAAACACACCAGCATCGGTTGTCAAGCAATGCTAGGGGGAAAAACACAGACACACTAACATATACACGCACATACACATACATACATATATATACATATATACGACAGGCTTCTTTCAGTTTCTGTCTACCAAATCCACTCACAAAGCATTGATCGGCCCGGGGCTATAGCAGAAGACACTTGCCCAAGATGCCACGCTGTGGGACTGAACCCAGAACCATGTGGTTGGTTAGCAAGCTACTTACCACACAGCCACTCCTGCGCCTATCTTAATAATTTTTCATTGAGTTCCAGTGGTGAAAAATAGTCCAGTGGATATGAAATTTGGTTTCTTTTTACATGGCAATGATTCCAGTGTCACAGAATTTTCGGATAAAAATATTACTGGGAGCCTGTTCTCTCTTTCAAATTTCTGTTGTTCTTCATCCTCATCATTTCAGCTTCAGTTTTCCTTGATTGC
>NC_043017.1:22095087-22105087 GCF_006345805.1 Octopus sinensis | reverse complement strand
ATATATATATATATATTATATATATATATATATATATATATATATATATATATAAATAGGCTTCTTTAAGTTTCCGTCTACCAATTCACTCACAAGGCTTTGGCCACCCTGAGGCTATAGTAAAAGACACTTGCTCAAAGTCCCATGCAGTAGGACTGAACTTGGAACCATGTGGTTTGGAAGCAAGCTTCTTACCTCACAGACACGCATGTGCCTATATACACATATATACACATTTATGCATATACATGCACATATATATGTAAAAACACTTACATAGTCATAAACATATATATATATATATATATATATATATATATATATACATCCACATACAAACAAAAGTTTTACACAGATATATGCAAGTGTGCACATATATATATATATATATATGTATGTGTGTATGTATGTATGTACTCAAAAACATGAAATTGCATGCAAACATATATTCATATACACACACTTTCATCTCCCTCACTATCTCTTCATGTAAGTATATATATATGTGTGTGTGTGTATATGTGTGTTTGTGTGTGTGTGTATGTACGTATGTATATATATATATGTATATATGTATATATACATGTGTGTGTGTGTATACACATACACACTCACATGCACACTCACACACACACTCACACACACATGCACACTTGCACACACACACACACACACACACACACACACGTATATATTAAAGAAGCTGGAACTTTAGAAACTATTAATCTGAATTTTTCCTTTTGGATTATTGAATGATGACAGAAAATGGGACATAAAATGATTATATAATAACGACAGAATGGAATTGTTTGAATGTCATAGCAATGATTAATTCGATGAAATAAAACAAACGAATCTTACTGGCTGACAATTTAATCATTATTTGTAAAATAAATAGAGGGGACCAATTACAGGAGAGAAGGTGAGGTTATATAACAGAGCAATAATAATATCAACTTGAAAAAATATTAAAATGACATACAAAATGTGTTTTTATGTATGATAATGTTAAAAAAATGTATTGTAATTAAGTGCATAAAAATAGGAAATTTTAAAATTGCATGTGTGTAAATAGAATTTAATGATAGTCAGAAGAGAATAATGCCCAAATGACGTCAATACATGCGTGAAATATTATGAAAAAATACGTGTATATATGTGTAAGAATATCTTATATAAGAAATATTTTAACTACATGTGTGTGTAAAGAAATCTAACTGAAAATGAAATAAATGAAAATTTTTCAATGTCCTTAAAACCCTGATCTCCAGAAGTGCAGGTAAGAAGATCCATATTATTGTAAATGTTTTGAATAATCCTAAAATTTATACTTTAATGGCATTTCCCTGAAATATAACCGTTTTGCAGTATAACTAAAACAACCAAACATCTGGGAACTCCGGTTTCAGCTGTGAATGTCTTGATATAAAAGGAATAACCATTTCTTTTTAATCTTACTTAAGTGTAATTAATAATGGAAATTAAAAATAAAAATATTATGTACAAATGAACAAACATAATTAAAGATAGGCCGTTTGATTTTAAATGCCATTGGGTTTGTTTCTTTTAATAACCAAATACACTTGGAAAAGCTTGTATTTTTTAATCTATTTCTTAATTAAATGAATACATTGACAGGAAAAAATCCTTAATGTATTGGTATTGTTTTGTAGTATTTTAGTACAACTTATTAAGGCTTTTGAAAGGTAGTTGCTGCTACAGGGAAAATTATTTGAGGTGATACAATCACAGAATAAACTGTATTATTACTTTTGAAAGAAATTTTAAATTTGAACTGGTTAATCAGGATAATTTGTTTTATAGCAAAAATAGCTTGCCTTAATCGAGTTTCTATAAAAAAATCTTTTGAGTCATCAGAAAATGAAAAGAAGAAAACTTTGCTCATTTGTATGTACATTTAAACTAAAATTGGATTGTACCACAACATATTTCTTGGTTTATTTTAATGCTTGGGAATATTATAGTGGACTGTATTATATCTTATCTCAAACCACTATTACAAAGTGCTTCATTATAAAAATGTGAGGCTTCATTGGAAAATAATGAAGGTGGACATTTACAGGTATCAGATATTAAATTTGGAGTGATTGGATTTCATACATGTCTTATTGATATGAAATAATATTTCATTTCCTTTTTAATAAGAGCAAAATATTCATATTGAAATTCAAGGAAATAATTAAAATTAAAAAAATTCTAAATTAAAATTAATATCAGTTGCAATTCATAAACTTGTTTCACTAAATGATTTAAGAAGTCTTTTCTTATCTAATTCATGGCCATCTACATTTCATATTTTCTCATGCTAAAAGGCCATCATATATGTATTAAATTTCCTCACAAGAAGGAAGGAAATCTGTTAAAACGTTTAAAGTATAGATTTCAATGGATTTCTCTCACAGCCATTGGACTACCCAGTGGACCTGGTCCTCATCTATGACTTGAGAGTGTAAGTTCAAATCATTTAAGCACTACTAAATATTTTCTATATTGAGCATCTCCTGTTCTCACTTGTCTCTATGTATGTGTGTGTGTGTGTATGTGCATGTGTGTGTGTGTGTGTACACATACATGTGTGTGTATGTGCATGTGTGTGTGTACACATGCATGTGTGTGTGTGTGTGTGTGTGTGTGTGTGAATGTGTGTGGTTCTGCTCATTCATCTTATCTCATTAATATCTCAAGTAATTCGTCCTCATTGTTGATCAGGAATAAAATATTTCTGTCCATGCCTGGCCATCTTGTCATATTCGCTGATGTGTGTGATGTTGCTGCTGAAGGTGAAGGCTTTGAGAACATAGAGGTTTGTTTCATTAAATGATTTAGGAAGCCTTGGATAAAACACTGGATATGCTGGATAAAATATGATTTAATGCAACTGAAAAAGCATGCAGTAGCATTTGTCTTTATTACCATTTAAACATTCTGTAACAAGCCTGCTGTTTGTCTATAACAAGAGAAAAATCAAGATTTATATTCTAAGTATAATTGAATCTAGAATATGCTTGTTAATTATATCCAATTTGGAATTATTGGAATTGATTAACTGCATTTAAGGGTACTAGACATTAATTTAGTGATCTTTAAGGGTAACATATGATCTGTGTGTAGTCTATATTAAAAGTGATGGTAAGTTCTTTAGCTTCCTAGCTAATGGAGTATGTGTTGGTTTCAGATATGATGATGTCAAAATATCAATAAAAAGCACCATCTGAACGTGGCCGATGCCAGCGCCGCCTTGACTGGCTTCCGTGCCGGTGACACATAAAAAGCACCATCTGAACGTGGCCGATGCCAGCGCCGCCTTGACTGGCTTCTGTGCCGGTGGCACATAAAAAGCACCATCCGAACGTGGCCGATACCAGCGACGCCTTGACTGGCTTCCGTGCCGGTGGCACGTTAAAAGCATCAACCGATCAAGGCCAATGCCAGACTCCCCTGGCACCTGTGCCGGTGGCACGTAAAAAGCACCCACTACACTCGCGGAGTGGTTGGCGTTAGGAAGGGCATCCAGCTGTAGAAACACTGCCAGATCAAACTAGAGTCTGGTGCAGTCCCTGGCTTTCCAGACCCCGGTCGAACCGTCCAACCCGTGCTAGCATGGAGAACAGACGTTAAACGATGATGATGATGATGATGATACATACAATGGTTTCTTGCACACTTTCCAGTAACTAAATTTCACTCACACGATATTCTTTTCTACTTTAGACACAAGGCTTGAAATTTTTGGGGAGGGTGCCAGTCAGTTAGATCGACCTCAGTACACAACTGGTACTAAATTTATCAACCCCAAAAGGATAAAAACGAAAGTTGACCTTGGCAGAATTTGAACTCAGAATGTAGAGACAGATGAAATACCTATTTCTTTACTACCCACAAGGGGCTAAACACAGAGAGGACAAACAAGGACAGACAAATGGATTAAGTCAATTATATCGACCCCAGTGCGTAACTGGTACTTAATTTATCGACCCCCGGCTTTGAAAGCCGTGGTAAATTTTCCAGAGTTTTCATCTTGTAACTAAATGAAAAATCTTTCATTTTTGTATTTTTACTAAATTGAAAAGGTCTGTTTGTATATAAACAAGTGTATATATATTTCTGTGTTTTGATAAATATAGCTGCATATTTCAGAAGTTTACTTTACAACTATGTGGTTCCAGATTTAATCATACTGTACAGCATTTGGGGTCGACCACTTTTATCGTAATCTTTGGTTGACTATAGTGAAAATTTTTGATAGGTAGGAAGTGTGTATAAGTTTATCAGATGTGTATGAGGAAGAAGGGATTGGTGTGCCAAATCGTAATCTTTGGTTGACTATAGTGAAAATTCGGTAGGTAGGAAGTGTGTATAAGTTATCAGATGTGTATGAGGAAGAAGGGATTGGTGTGCCAAATCGTAATCTTTGGTTGACTATAGTGAAAATCGGTAGGTAGGAAGTGTGTATAAGTTATCAGATGTGTATGAGGAAGAAGGATTGGTGTGCCAAATCGTAATCTTTGGTTGACTATAGTGAAAATTCGGTAGGTAGGAAGTGTGTATAAGTTTATCAGATGTGTATGAGGAAGAAGGGATTGGTGTGCCAAATCGTAATCTTTGGTTGACTATAGTGAAAATTCGGTAGGTAGGAAGTGTGTATAAGTTTATCAGATGTGTATGAGGAAGAAGGGATTGGTGTGCCAAATCGTAATCTTTGGTTGACTATAGTGAAAATTCGGTAGGTAGGAAGTGTGTATAAGTTTATCAGATGTGTATGAGGAAGAAGGGATTGGTGTGCCAAACAAAAATACCTTATGGCATTTATTTTCATCTGATTTACCTGGAAACAGAAATAACATCTCTGAAGCAACCTCTTCCTCCATACCAATCTAATTAATATATAAAAACACAAAGAACTTATTCTAATTTTGCCAGAATAGTTTGTAATATCTAGAGTGACAATAGACTCATGATGTATATGCTTATAGTTATTTTACCTGTACAACAGGTGGTTAGCATCTGGAAAGGACAGAAGAGGGAAGGGCCCTTCTTGTCAAACAAAAATTTGAAGGGGTCCAAGGTTTTTTGCAGACACAGGAAATCTTCTTGATTCATGCCAAACTGTTACTTAATGAGCATGAGTCCAACAACAGGGTGTGCAGGAGGTGCAAGCACACCTCCTAAAATTTTTGCAAGGTGCAAAATCAAATTCCGTACCCCTACTCACTTAACTCAGATTTAGAAAACTGCATAAAACAAGATCTGTAAAAAGTGGCTTGAAGTTAGATTTCTTAAAGAACATAACTAAATATCAAAAAAACACAAGACCTTGTTCCATTGATTGGATCTACTTGAACTCACACCTAACCAATGAAGCACCAGTTTATAAACCTCTGTACATGAGTGTGTGTGTGTGAGGTACGTGTGTGCATGTGATGTGTGTGTGGTGTGTGTGTGTGTGTAGATATACACGTACCTACAGCACACTCATAAATAAAGCGATTGAAAGACTAATGTAAATATATGATGTATGAAATAATTCTTTTTTGGAATTAGGTCTTGAAGTGCATAAATGTTATAGGGTCGACAGACCCTTTTGGAAAGAAAAAATCCAAATGCTACCTGTGTATGTATATATGCATATATGCACGTGTCTGTATATATTTCTATGCAGTGGTGGACTGGTCAGGTTGCCAGCTTGCTCCAAGACAAGTGGGCTCCTGCGCTATTAGAATCCATATATGGGGGCCCATGTTAGTATCTAAGGGGCCCATCCCCTAAAGTTTGAGAATCTTTTATTCACTCCCATAAGAATGCATTTATTATTTCAGCTTGGCTGTGCTTGTAGACAGTTGAAAAGAATACTGTTAACAAAAAAAAAATTAAATAAAATTATAGCATTGTAGTTGTGGGTGAGCCCCCTTAGTCTCCTGGTAAGCGATATTTTTAGACCCAGTCTGCCACTGTTTATATCCACCCCATTCTATCTGTATATAACCACGTTTGAGTGTAATGGTGTACAACCAAATTCTCTTGAATCAAAACAAAACTTGTGAGGCAGTGAGATGAAATGTACTTTGACAACATCTGATGGAAGATTAACGAGAAGTCTTCTACAGGGTTGCTTGGTTTGTTAAAAATAACAGCGTCCCGTCCAGGTGTGGATCCTATATGCTAACGAAACTGGGAAACTGGCCCTTATGAGCCAGGTATAGCTTGAGAAGGAACAAACAAAAAATAACATAAGAAAAACCTCAATTAAAATGGTCCCTGATGTAAAGCCTATCAACCATAACTTTATTTAATCAGAATTTATCATTAATTAAGCAATGTCAAACAACAACAATGACGAAAAACATCTATCTTGGTATCTTTAACTTGTTTCAGCCATTTGACTGTGGCCATGATGCGGCATCACCTCAAATGGTTTTAGTCAAACAAATCAACCCCCAGGGCTTATATTTTTAAGCCCTTTACTTTACTATCAGTCTCTTTTGCTAAATCGCTAAGTTATGGGGACATAAACACACCAACACCAGTTGTCAAGTGGTGGTGGTGGTGGGGGAACAGACACATACACAAAGACACATAAACACACACACACACGATGGGCTTCTTTCAGTTTCCATCTACCGAATCCACTCACAAGGCTTTGGTCAACCAAAGTATAGTCGAAGACACTCACCCACGATGCCACACACCAGGACTGAACCCAGACCCATGTGGTTAGGAACCAGACTTCTTACCACACAGCCATAGGAGAAATAAAATTCTCATGAACAGCCAAGTTATGGTTGAATCCCAAAGTCCATTTATTGCAGGTTTATTCAGCATTATTATCTGAATAGCAATGAAACAAATCATTGATTAATTTTGCCTTAAAGCATCTATAATTTAACAGACTCATCAATGATTTCTCAACAGACTTGGCAAATAATGCATATGATTACATGCATTTTCCGGTCATCTGTCCCTCTTTTTCATTTCTTCACAAGTTATCTACCAGCTTATCTGTTGGTCTGTCTATCTATCTATCTTCTATCTATCTATCTATCTATCTATCTATCTATCTATCTATCTATCTACCTATCTATCTATCTATTTGTCTGTCTGTCTGTCTGTCTGTCTGTCTGTCTGTCTGTCTGTCTATCTATCTATCTATCTATTTGTCTGTCTATCTGTTTGTCTATCTATCTATATATCTATCTACTTATCTATCTATCTATCTATCTATCTATCTTTCTGTCTATCTATTTGTCTGTCTATCTGTTTATTTATCTGTCTGTCTGTTTGTCTGTCTGTCTGTCTGTCTGTCTACCCACCTACCTACCTACCTACCTACCTACCTACATACCTACCTACCTACCTACCTATCTACCTGCCTACCTACCTACCTATCTATCTATCTATCTATCTATCTATCTATCTATCTATCTATCTATCTATCTATCTATCTATCTGTCTGTCTGTCTGTCTATTTGATTGTCTTATAGAGTCTTCTTTACTTATTCTCACTCCTGCTGCTGTCCTAAGTTGGGATGATTGATTTAAATTGACCGGTTTTTGGCACCGTACTATCCAATCAAGTGGTCTGTAATCCAATTTCTTTAATTATTTGGAAATTAAAACCCCGTATTCAAATTCCTTACGCATGGATTGCTAAATCCCTGTGTTTGTCTCTCTCTCTCTCTCTCTCTCCTTCACAGTCATCTGTAGGAAGCAACCCGTTCAAGCCATGGACTGACTGAAGCAACCACCACTACCACCACCACTGTCACATCAACGTCACCACCACCATCGCCACCACCACTACTATTATCTCTGCTACTAACACCACCACCACCACGACGGTCACATCACCGTCACCACCACCATCGCTACCACCACCACCACCACTGTCACATCACCGTCACCACCACCATCGCTACCACCACCACCACCACTGTCACATCACCGTCATCACCACCATCGCTACCACCACCACCACCACTGTCACATCACCATCACCACCACCATCGCCACCACCACCACCATCGCCACCACCACCACCATCGCCACCACCACCACCACTGCATCATCACCACCACTGCAAACCACCAGCACCATCACCACTGGTGCTGATGCCACTTCCACCAACACCACTACCACCATCACCATCACCACCATCAACACCTCCACTGTCACCATCACAAACACCACCACCACTACCAGAAACCACCATCACAAACTACCATTACTGCCACCACTAGCACCACCACCACCACCACTGCCACCACCACCACCACTACCACCACCACCACCACTGCCACCACCACCACCACTGTCACCACCATCGCCATTGCCACCACCATCGCCACTGCCACCACCATCACCACTGCCATCGCCACTGGTGGCACCGCCTTCACAGACCACCACCACCACCACTGCTATTGCCCACATCCCTGTCCTCGCTGCCACCAACGCCCACCACACCTCTGTTACTGCCAGCATCCCTCCTTCCTGCAGCTTTCAGACAACCCGTAATCAATGACGATGGCAATATTAGCCAACAACCTGGGGCTTAGATTGTGGATTTCATTGATGTGGTGGAATTTGATTATTGAGAGAAATATTTTAAATACTTTACAGCTGTCATCTGTTAACAAATTGCATCCGAGACATTGTAGGAACGGAAAATGATCTTTTGCTGAAGGCAGAATTTGTGGTGAGAACTTCAAAGAGAAAGCAACTCTTAGCAGAATAATATGACAGAGATGATAATGATGATGGTGATGATAGTGATGATTATGATGGTGGTGGTGGTGGTGGATGGAATGAAGATGATGATTATAATGATGGTGTTGCTAAAGCTTGTTGTTGTAGTTGTTGTTGATAGTGTTGTTTAGCCCCAGGTCAGTCCTGATCGAGCAGACTTATGGTCAAAGGTGATTCGGTATTGGTCATCTTGTCTGTTATTCAGACAATCTAGCTAGGACTACATTCTATCGTCATCATGATCATCATCATTACTGCCACTACCATGACCATCACCACTGCAGCCATTGTCACTGCCTTTGTTATCATAATTATTGTTTTTACGTCTGTTTCTCCATGCTGGCATGGGTTAGATAAAATAGACTCTGACTGTTTTTACTGTAAGCGAATGCCCTTCCTGTTGCCAGCCCCTGCTTGTCTTTTAAGTGTGTTACTTTTAGCCTGTGGATCCTTAAAGGAAGCTACTGAGTTACAAAATACTTCTTTACTGGGAAATGTAATTAATGTTGTTGATTTTTGCCCAGTTAAATTAAGACACTTAAAATAAACATTTACACATACAAGCATACACATATATGCACACGTATATATATATATTATATATATATATATATATTATATATATATATATTATATATATGTATATATATATATATGTATATATATATATCATCATCATCATCATCATCGTTTAACGTCCGCTTTCCATGCTAGCATGGGTTGGACGGTTCAACTGGGGTCTGGCAAGCCCGAAGGCTGCACCAGGCCAGTCAGATCTGGCAGTATATATATATATATATATATATATATATATATATAGCAAAATTAGCACGCCGGGCGAATCGCTTAGCGATATTTCGTTTATTTTTACAATCTGAGTTCAAATTCTGCCAAGGTTGACTTTGCCTTTCATCTTTTCATAGACGTAGGAGTGGCTGTGTGGTAAGTAGTTTATTTACAAACCACATGGTTCCAGGTTCAGTCCCACTGCGGGGCACCTTGGGCAAGTGTCTTCTACTGTAGCTTCAGGCCAACCAAAGCCTTGTGAGTGGATTTGGTAGATGGAAACTGAAAAAAGCCTGTCATATATATGTATATATATATATGTGTGTACATTTGTGTATATGTTTGTGTGTCTGTATTTGTCTTCCCAACATCGCTTGACAACCGGTGCTGGTGTGTTTACATCCCCGTAACTTAGCAGTTCAGCAAAAGAGACCGATAGAATAAGTACTAGGCT
>NC_043017.1:22067587-22090087 GCF_006345805.1 Octopus sinensis | reverse complement strand
GTTTCTCTCTGACAAAATGCTAGTGAAGATTTTTTACCCCTTCTGTATCTACAGAGTTCTTTTTCTTCTTCCCCAAGGTGTTGGATAGAGTTTAAAATGCCCTTAATTACACTAAACCCATTAATATGTCTGCTTTACTTCCTCCAGAGCAGCTTGGCTTGCCTCCTGTGGGAAGCACTTCATCACATGACTTTGCTATTGCCACTCCATGAGGGAATGGTGACCTACTCATTCTTGTTAAAGGAAGAGATGGATCACAAATCACAATACACTTTGTTCACTGCAAGATCTGACTATCACATAATGACTGTGGTCCAGAATACACTTGGATGGTAGCCAGATCTCTCTCACACATGATGAAAGCTATTCTCAATAGATTTGGCTGACCGCTAGATTTGTCCGAAACATGAAAGCACTTGTTTCACAATAAACTTGGCTGATGGTTAAAATTGTCTTGTACACGATGATCGTTGTTTACATTCGACTTGGGCTGAGAGCCAGATCTGTCCAACACCTGATGATTGTTGTTCTCAATTAGCTGATAGCTAGATCTAACACATGATGAGTTGTTTACAATACACTGGGTTATGCTATTATATGTTATCCTGAAAGAGATTAAAGGAAACAAAAGATACCCATAGCATTCAAACAGTACCTGGACAAATTGCTTCCAAGAAATACCGGACAAACTGCCAACACCTGGATACATCTCAGCCATTCACAGCTCTTTGCTTGAGTGGTTCCTGGTGTCTTGAAACACGGCTGAACTCTCTGGTATTCAGATTATTCTGTCAAATGTGAAGCTGGTTTATTCACATGGTTTTACCCTCCTCTCTGTTAAGCAGGCTCAAGCACTTACACACATGTAGATGCATGATGGAAACTGCATCCTACTGAATTCAATTGCATGGCTTCAGAACATGTGGAAGTGGAAGACCCAGGAAGACGTGGGATGAAGACCCAGGAAGACGTGGGATGAAGACCCAGGAAGACGTGGGATGAAGACCCAGGAAGACGTGGGATGAAGACCCAGGAAGACGTGGGATGAAGACCCAGGAAGACGTGGGATGAAGACCCAGGAAGACGTGGGATGAAGACCCAGGAAGACGTGGGATGAAGACCCAGGAAGACGTGGGATGAAGACCCAGGAAGACGTGGGATGAAGACCCAGGAAGACGTGGGATGAAGTACTGAAGAACGACCTCAGGATGCTGAACCTCTCTTGTGAGATAGCAAAGGACCAAGATACCTGGCACCTTGCTGTACCTAAGAAGACTCAATACTCCAACAGCTGAAGTGTTAAGACTGGTTCCTCTGGTGGTGAAATGCACCCGTGGTGGTGCCATATGAAAACATATCTACAGTGCCACATAAAAGCTCTAGTGTTGTGCCATGTAAGACCATCCAGCACACTTTGTAAAGTGGTTGGCATTAAGAAGGGCATCCAGCCATAGAAACCATGTCAAATCAGACTACAGTCTGGTACAGCTCCCCAGCTTGCCAGCTCTGGTCAAACCGTCCAACCCATGGACAACAAATGTGAAATGATGATGTTGATGATGATGGTTTGAATTTCTCATGCAAGTTCCTTGCAGCTTTGAGATTTTGATGATATGGCTGCTTATTTTTATAATGACATTGTAGGGCAGGTATAAGAGGTCAGATCTGGCCAGTTTGGATATAAAACAAGTCAAATATTTAAACAAGATATGGCCAATTTCAATGCTAAAGATCTCTCCAGGTGGTGCTACCAAGTTAGTCATGGCCTGGGTTGATAATGGCCAAAACCAATCTAAGTTATTTAAGTTAAGATAGCTAGATCTAACACATGATGTTATTTGTTCAGAATAAGCATACAAAACAGTTTGTTCAGGATAAGCATACAAAACACCCAGACACTTACCAAATGCATACTAGACTGCTTTTGCCCTCCTGGATTCTTCTAAGAAAGTTCTGGTTTCTTGACTCCTTGAACATGTTCATGTCTGTAGAGTTAATCCTGAACAGACAAAATTTGCCCTGTCACACCATCAAGTCAAAGATATTTAAAAATCATGTTCAAACCCTGATTTGAAAGTCCTCCTGAATAAACCACACAGACTGTTTGTTTGTTTTGTTCCTTCTCGAGCCATTCCTGGCTCATAAGGGCAGGTTTCCCAGTTTCTTGGCGTATAGGTTCCCCATCTGGATGGTACGCCAGTCCATTGCAGGTGAGCTGCAAGATGCAGGAAGAAAGAGCGAGAGAAAGTTGTGTCGAAAGAGTCAGCAGAAGTTTGCCATTACCTTCTGCCGGAGCTGCGTGGAGCTTAGGTGTTTTCGCTCATAAACACACACATCGCCTGGTCTGAGATTCGAACCAGCAATCCCTCGACCACGAGTCTGCTGCTCTAACCACAAGGCCATGTGCCTCACACACAGTTTGTCCTCATCGATGTCCAAAACCTCTCCCATGCCATTGGCACTCATAACTCCTCTAATCTGTATAGTTAAGAAGTTCAGTTTTCAACCATATAGTTTTATTTTCGATTCTATTGATTAGCCCCTTAGGCAAGTGTCTTTGACTATTGCACTTGGGTGACCCAAAGATCTGTGAATTGATTTGATAAATGGATAGTGAAAGAAGCTTGTTGTGTGTATATGTATATTGCTCATGTTGAGTGTATGTGTAAGAAATTTCATTAGGGTGACAGAGTTGAAAGACCCTCACGAAACAAAAAGCAGCAAGCTAAGAAAAAACTAAAACTTTGTTTATCTAGACATTATAAATATGTGTCAAATAACAAAGAAGTCCGTTTTGATCAAGAGGCCTAACTGTTGGAGAAGACATAGTATCACATGGAATAAAAACATTGAAAATTGCCTGGCCATGATGGAGCACTCAGTTAGTATATATATATATATATAAATATATATAAATACACATACATACACACACACACATATATATACATACACATATACATACATATATATACATACATATACATGCACACACACACAAACACACACATATATATTGTTATATTTCAGGATAGTCATTTTCTTTTTTTTTCCTGCCAAATAAACACACACACACACACTATATATATTTGTTCTTCACTCATTTATTACGCTTCTTATTTTATCCTATGTCCATTGTCTGGAAACTTTTCATCACTCATCTGTGACCTCTACAGTGGCCCTTTCCATCCACGTATGTCCTCCTGCTCCACTTAATCCATTCTCTGAGAAGTGAAGGACAAATATATTGTGCGTATGTTTATTTGGCAAAAGAAAAGGAAAAATGTCCACTCTGAAATATAACAATGTTTGTTTCAACACATGGTTTCACATCAAGAATCTTACAAAATAAATTCATAAATGTATCTATACATACATATATATATATATATATCAGTCTCTGTGTGTCAATCTGTTTTTAAGTTTTTTCAATACCTCTCTAAACAGCCTCTCACTCTGTTTCTTTATGTCTCTCTCTCTTTCTATCTATCTATCTATCTATCACTTTATGTATGTATGTATCTATCTATCTATCTATCTATCTATCTATCTATCACTTTATGTATCTATGTATCTATCTATCTATTTATCTATCTATCTATCTATCACTTTATGTATCTATGTATCTATCTATTTATCTATCTATTTATCTATCTATCTATCTATCACTTTATGTATCTATGTATCTATCTATTTATCTATCTATCTATCTATCTATCTCCATTCTATCTGTCTTATCTGTCTAGTAATTGTTGATTAGCTAACCTCATAATTTATTTAAATCATTTTGACCTAAGCAAAAATGACATAACCAAACAAAAGCCAGCAATCTCTCTCCCTCCCTCCCTCTTCCCTCTCCTTCCTTTCCTCTCTCTCTCCCTTTTCCCTTTCCTTCCTGGCCGTAATCAGAAACGAGAGCTGTTATGTCAGATTTACTCACTACTTTATTTCTATTTTATTTTGAAGAAACACAGTAAAAATTACTGTAATGCTTTATAGCCTTAATAGAGACTAGCTGTCATTGAAGTTTAGAATATTCAAATTATTTATTTTGTTACAAAGATTTAATCTGACATTTTAACTGGTTTTACGAAAGGAAAAAAAAAAAATGCAGAGATGAAGATCCAATCAGAAATTAACAACAAACAACAACTACAACAACAACAACAACAACAAAATACCTAAAACGCATTAATAAATAAACAAGCAACAATAAATACGAATGAATTGATAAATAATCAAATAAATAAATCATTAATAAATAGATAAATAATGATGAGAAATGATGCTTTATAACACTGCTATTCGTATTAGAAATGTTCGCTATAGTTCATTTGTAGTTTTATGGTGTTGCCTTTTGATAATGTTTCTTCACAGAATCAACTTAAAAGAATGAATTTCTGTTTCTCTGGAGTTTCTTCTAAAAGACAGGTTTGTTACTAAGGATTTGTAAGTACTCACACAAGATAAAGATTCCTGGCTGCCGTCAAGAATATCACTTTGAAGTTACATCGGTCTGTGTTCAATATCACACTGTAGTATCTTGGCTGACTGTCTTCTACCAGGGGTTTCAGTTTTCCTTTATTATCTTGCGAGTGAAAGGCGGCACGCTGGCAGAAACGTTAGCGCGCCGGGCGAAATGTTTAGCGGTACATCGTCTGCCGTTACGTTCTGAGTTCAAATTCCGCCGAGGTTGACTTTACCTTTCATCCTTTCGGGGTCGATAAATAAAGTACCAGTTACGTACTGGGGTCAATATAATCGACTCAATCCGTTTGTCTGTCCTTGTTTGCCTTCTCTGTGTTTAGTCCCTTGTGGGTAGTAAAGAAATAGGTATTTCATCTGTCTCTACATTCTGAGTTCAAATTCTGCCAAGGCTGACTTTTGTTTTTATCCTTTTGGGGTTGATAAATTAAGTACCAGATGTGTGCTGGGGTCAATCTAACTGACTGGCCCCCCTTCCACAAAATTTCAAGCCTTGTGCCTAAAGTAGAAAAGAATATCTTGTGAGTGAAATTTAGTTACTGGAAAATGTGCAAGAAACCATTGTATGTATGTATATATAAATGTGTATTTACAATTCTTTCATTCTTCTATTTGCTTCAATCATTTGACAACGACCATGCTGGCACATCACTTTGAAGGGTTTTAGCCAAACAAATCGACCCCAGCACTTATATATATATTTTTTTAAAGCCAAGTACTTATTCTTACAGTCTCTTTTGCTGAACTCCTAAGTTACAGGGATGTAAACACACCAACACCAGTTGTTGAGCAGTGACAGAGGGGCAAACACAGATGCACATGTATATATATATATATATATCACCGTGATCACCGTGACCGACCAGGCTATCAGATGTTGCTACACATCACTGGTCACAATGTGCTTCGCATTGTTTTAGCCTTCAAATGACGCCATGATAGATCATTAGCTCCTACATGCATTTTTTTCTCTCCTTGTTTTTTTTTCTGTGTATCTTTCTGTCAAAGAGCATAGGCTCGAAACGTAAAAGACTTTTTCTATTCCTGAGCGCTATACTAATACATTTGTTTGTTTGTACTCCACCTGCCTTCGTCTTTTGCTTCTTTTCGTAATCTTTCCCTTTATATATATATATATATATCACTGTAAGTTCTACTTAATGCTACTACTCTAAGGTAGACATCACTCAATAAAGAGTTTGTAGAGTAAGCATTTGTTGTGAGAACTAGAAAGTTCAATACCTCACAGTGACTAGGGATCAATATGGTTTCCTCCTTGGTATCAAGAAGGATGTAAACATTGGTGATAAAAGTGATAAATCGGTGCTTTCATACAGAAATCCCATTTGGTATTTGTTCTACCAAAGTTGCACAGGTTCACTCTTCTTGCCCTTGCCACTGCAAATGCAGTTCCTGTAATTGATTGAAGGGAATTATAGTAGCAGCAAGATTGATGATACACAGCAATAATCTTCTAATGTTTTGATGTGGGTTTTTATTTTTGGCTATTCTTAGTGCTGTAATTTTAGTTGCTAATTATTGTAGATGAATTATTCTCTGATAACGAAACGAAATTAAATTCGGTCTTTGCAGAATTTATTTGTGTCATTGAGAATTCTTTGAGCAGGCTTCAAGAAGGTTGGTATTTCTCAATCGTTAAGGTGTTAAAAGTTGATTAACTTGATACAAATTCATTTGTCCAGCTGAGAAATTATCACATTAACTGTGAAACTTTAGATGTTTGGAAACATTGTCAATTATTGCTTTAAGGGTTATTTAGAAAACAGAGCATGAGAGTCAAGAAAATTCCAAGACATGAACCGGCAGGAAATAATTACAGGCACGTGACTGCTCTGACACCAATACCTTAAATCTTATGTTGGTCGTATTGAAAATCAAAAGATTTTTCTCAGAGACACACACAATTACAAACATATGTACGTACATAGACAGATATACGCCTACATAAATATACATCTCTGTTGAAGAATTTAATGTTTGGTTATTCAATTAGGGTCAGAAATACTTTTAAGGAAGCTTCGAAGGTGAAATAGGGAGATTGAGTATGAAAAAAAATCGAATTTCATGTCTGAAATGATAAATAAATGGATCGACATTTAACTGCATAACAGAACTGGGTGAGGTTACCAATAAAAGTAAAATACTATTTTAGAGCTTCTCTAAGAAAATAATTGTAATTAATTAATTGTTAATTACTCTGTAGCATTTTCCATTTTACCACAACCATCACCACCACCACCACCACCATCACCACCACCACACCACCACCACCACCATCACCACCACCACCACCACCAACTACCACCACCACCACCATAATTATCATTTCAGCATCCCCATTTTCATTCTTCCATGAATCAGGTGGAATTTGTTGAGGCAGATTTTCTCAGACTGGATGCTCTTCCTGTCACCAATGCTCATTGGCTTCCAAGTAAAGTAACACTTCCCCATAGCTGGACATACTTTCATGGAGGATTAGAAATGAATATAACCATTTGTATGATGGTGATAAATGCATGGCTGAGTGAGAGACTAAGGTAAAGAGCCTGGCTGAGTGAGAGATTAAGTCAGAGAGAGCAGTGGTGAGAAAGTTTGTAGTGAAGATGCATTGAATTTCATATTATCGAATTCCTGTAAAATGGGCTGGTTGAATCATCAACAAATTGGACAAAATGCTTAGTGATATTTCTTCCGTCTTTACATTCTTCGTTCAAATTCTGCCAAGGCTGACTTTACCCTTCATCCTTCCAACGTCGATAAAATTGGTACCAGCTGAGTACTGAGGTTGATGCAATCGACTTAGCCCCTTGCCTGAAGTTGCAAGCCTTGTACCAAAATTTGAAACCATATTATCTAATTCCAGAGTGAATGAAAAGTTAAGCTGACCTCAGCAGGATTTGAACTGTTGCACTTTAAGTTAACAAACCATATATTTATCACCAACCAATATTTATGTATTTCTGCCTTCTTATTTGTATGCTGATTGGATTACATCCTTCCCCACCTGAGTGACTATTTAATATTCTTTCCATAAGGAAGAAACATAATGAGACAGAAGATGTTGCTTACCGTTTCCACGGAAATTCAATAGCTTGCTAACAGTGCCAACTGATAGGAATGCTAGAATAAAAGAATTACAATAGTAAAACAGACAGGTTGTCAAGCTAACCACATTCTGTGAACAGCCCCTGCTACTTAGACTGTGTCTGTGCAAGTGGGTACATTTACATTATTTATATATCAATACACATTGGTTTCAGTAAGTGTGTGTGTGTGTCTATATATATATATGCACACATATATATACATATATACATACATATATATATATATATATATATATATATATATATATATATATATATATATATATATATATATATATATATATATCACTGAAGAGAATACTTCACACACACACACATATATACATGCAGTATATATACATATATATACATACCTTTATATAAATATAAACATAGACATATATTGCTTACATATATACATTTGTATAAATACACACACACACACACACACACATATAATATATATATATATAATATATATATATATATATATATATAAATAAATATTATTGCCATTATAAAGCATGTATATATATTAGTTTACATATATTAAGCATATATGCATATATATATATATATACATACACATTTGCACATATATTCATATATATATGTTATATAAATATATTTTGTGTACTTTTATATATATATATACATATATATATATATATATACACACACACATATGTACATGTCAATGTACATATATGCATGTCTGTGCGTATGTATGTATATATGCATGTATATGTATATATATGTATGTATAAATATATGTGTGTATATATATATATATATATATATATATATATATTCATATGTATGTGTGTGTGTGCTAATACGTATATGTAGTTGTCTGGAAGACACCACATCTCTGCACTCGAATCTGCAGCAGTTGTGCGGGGTGTATGAATATACAAATATTATCTGAACCCCATCATTTGAAAGCATGAGTCGGCGGTTGTGCATGTGCGAAGCCTGCGTGTAGACGTCCTCTTAAATCATCTCCTCACATTCATCACAATCCACTTCAACAGGATAGTCATTCTACATAACATTGTGCTCATAAGTCAAGTATTCTTGTCATTGTTACGTATATGCTTGAATCTTTTTCATGCATGCAGTTGTGCAGTGTTTCATTGATGTTTTGCATGCTGATAGTTGTACAGTGTTTGTAGTTTTATGTGAATACACACACACACATGCATACATACATACATACATACATACATTACATACACATTGAATGCATAGAGAAGGTGTACAATTCTGTATAGAACTGTGTGTATGTATGTTTGCATGTGTTGTGTGTGTGAAGTATTCTTTTCATTATTATGTATATATGTATCCATCTATACAAATTTATTGTGTATATATTTGTGTATTATTATGTTGAGATCGTCTATGCAAATAGCTGTAAAATTTGGTGGTATTATAGACATTATATATAGATGCATGTACATATATATATATATATATATATATATATATATGAGTTTCACGTTCCTATTCGTCGGGCAGTTTTTGCTGTCCGACGAACGGGAACGTGAATCTCAGAGTAACAGGTTTTGTTGAATTTTCTGCTGCTTTAAATAAAGCATATTATTCTACCACTGGTATTTGAGTACTCTTTTTTCCACCTTGTTTCACATTTATGTGTTTACTCCGGTATATATATATAAATATATATATATATATATATATACACGGGCATACATATACATACATATATATATATATATATGATATATAGTTAAATTTTCTTATAAAGTATGTTTTTAAGTATATTTCACAATATATGGGCTGTATTAAGAAGTGCTCTTTGCAAGCAAAATCAAAGGATAAGAGAAATTAGTGAAGGAACACATCTAGGCAATCAGCACAAATTCCAAAGCATAATTTTGGAGCAAACAACGAAATAAATATACTTATAGATTTATGGAGATAAATGAATAGAATTACATGTAAAAGTTATATGTGAAAACTATGCATCAAATGTGTTGAGTTCAGGAGTGGCAGTGTGGTAAGTAGCTTGCTTACCAACCACATGGTCATGGGTTCAGTCCCGCTGTGTGACACCTTGGGCAAGTGTCTTCTGCTATAGCCTTGGGCTAACCAAAGCCTTGTGAATGGATTTGGTAGATGGAAACTGAAAGAAGCCTGTCGTATATGTATATATATGTGTGTGTGTATGTGTTTGTGTGTCCATGTTTGTCCCCCCTACATCGCTTGACAGCCGATGCTTGTGTGTTTACGTCCCTGTAACTTAGTGGTTCAGCAAAAGAGACCGATAGAATAAGTACTAGGCTTACACAGAATAAGCTCTGGGATCGATTTGCTCGACTAAAGGCGGTGCTCCAGCATAGCCACAGCCAAATAACTGAAACAAGTAAAAGAAAGAAAAGAAAAAAAAAATATATATATGTATATTGTATCTCAGGAGGGACATTATGCCAATAAAATACACTGATTGTATTTCACTTCTTTATTATTATTAGTTTCTCCCCACTTCTCTCTCCTGCTGTTTATGTGTCTGACCAAATCCTTCTGAGAAGAAAACTGCAAGTGTTCACCATCTTTTCTTCTCTTCCCTTGCCTTCTCTCTCACCAGCTGAGGTGGCCATGGATCTCCTCAACTGAACATGACACTATTTCTCTCTCTCTCTCTCTCCTCTCATACTCAAACCACTCATCTGGCACAAAAGGCAACTTCCTCAATATTGCCCCCACTTTCACCCCACCTACTAGTTGAGGGCTCTTTGTCTTGTAAATTATTTGGTAGCCTCACTGTTGTTGGTGTCTGGCAAAAAGCACCCAGTGCACTCAGTTAAGGGATTGGGGTAAGAAAGGGCATCTGACCATTGAAATCATTCCAGAGCAGATTGTAAAGGTTGATGCAGTCTTCTGATATGCCAGCTCCTATCAGACTGTCCAACCCATGCCAGCATGAAAAGCAGACAACAAATGATGATGATGATGATGATGATGATGATATCAATTGCGTTCAGTTAATCATCATCATCATCATCATCATTTAACGTCAGTTTTCCATGCTAGCATGGGTTGGACGATTTTGACTGAGGGCTGGCAACCAGATGGCTGCACCAGGCTCCAGTCTTGATCTGGCAGACTCTTTCTTACTCTCTCTCTTTCTCTTTTTCTTTTTTAAATTTTACTTCTTTCAGCCATTAGACTGGCCATGCTGGGGCACCATTTTGAAGAATTCTAGTGAAACAAATCAGCTCCAAGAATAATTTTTTGCCTTTTTTTTCTAGTGTAGTACTTATTCTACACTATTAAGCACACCAACAATGGTTGTCAGACACACACACACACAAGCTTCTTTCAGTTTCCATTGGCCAAATCCACTCACAAGGCTTGCATTGTCCAAAAGCTATAAAAAAAGACACTTACCCAAATTGCCATGCAGTAGGACTGAACCTGGAACCATGTGGTTGGGGAGCAAGTTTATTTACACACAGCCATACCCACAACCATATTTATGTGTATATTTCTGCACATGCATATGCACTTGATTGCCTCCAGCACCAAAATCAAATTACTAAAACAGGTTGAATGTTTAGTCAGCCACACCAAATCCCCAATGCCTAAGCAGCTGTGCCCAATTGTCTCATTCCTCTATTGACAATATACAAACCATTCTGTTGCCTGGTTATTTCCATTTCTATCAAGGCAGCCTTTTCCACCATAAGATGGTATTATCAATAACAACACACTTTTCTCTGTAATTCCTCTTCAAGGACACTCAACCTATTTTCCCTAGTAATTTAGAATTTCCCTTCTTAGTTGTTATTCTGATAATGATTTCTATCATATGGACACCCCATGGAGTTTAGGAAAATTGCCAGAATATTCTTCATTTTTGGCTTCTCTTCATAAATACCAAGAGACCAAACCTTTGAAATATAGCCTGGTTTCATCTGTATCTGCAATGAAGAATCCGGTTGGACGTTTTTATTTTTTTATATACTATAACCAGCTTGTCTTGGTTTTAAATACACACTCCTTGTAGAGACAATTTATCTGGATAGATGGGTCTATTGTGTTACTTGACTGATTATATGAGAATGTTATTTGCAGTTAACCATTGTCATATCCAGCAGAACAAATTCTTTGTTTCATTCATTTCACCCCATGGAATCCAAAGCTGCCTAAGAACTAATCATAAAAGCTTCTTAGAGACTGAGAAATATTTATCATCCTCATCCTTATCATCATCTAACGTCCATTTTTTCATGCTTGCACAGGTTAGAGGATATTTGTTGAGGCAGATTTCCTACAGATGGATGCCCTTCCTTTCACCAACCCTCACCGGATTCTATCTTTTATCTTTTACTTGTTTCAGTCATTAGGCTGAGTGGGGCCATGCTGGGGCAACACCTTCAAGTATTTTAGTTGAATGATTCGACCCCAGTACTTATTTTATTTAAAGTCTAGGACTTACTCTATTGGTTCCTTTTGCTGAACCACTAAGCTATGAGGATGCAAACCCACCAACACTGGTTGTCAAACATTGGTGGGGGATAATCAAAGACACAAACACACACACATATGCATGCATACACACACACAAGCACATACACACGTGTGTGCATTCACATACACACACAAGCACACACTAACACACACACACACACATACACTATGGACATCTTTCAGTTTCTGTCTACCAAATCTACTCACAAGACTTTGGTCAGCCCAGGGCTATAGTAGAAGTCACTTGCCCAAGGCACCACTACCACGCGGGGGGAATGAACTCAGAACCATGGCGACTGGAAAGCAAACTTCTTACCACACAGCCATGCTTGTGCCTGTCATAAGAAATATTTCCCTGACTGATTGCCAATAAGATAGTTTTATGTCTTCTTCGCTGAAGAGATAATTCTGTGCCTTGAAATAATATTTCAAGTTGTGCAACCCATGAGCTATGAAGCTAAATAGCTCACCCATTCATTCTATCAACACATATTTGCTGTCTATTGTTAATGTATTAATTTCTAATGGGATCTGTTATTGATTAAACGGTTCTATTGATGACAGTTATGATTGCAAATAACGATCTGAAAACATTAATATCCACAAATGAATCTGCTTCCTTTTAGAGAGAGGAAAAGAGGTATTTGATGGTTTAAAATTTATTGTTTGATATCAGAATGGATTCTCCTTACTATCGATTTATGATATGACACAATTCAGTCCCACCGCAATCATTTGCCTCATCGTCAGGGTCATTATCATCATAATCATCATCATCATCACTGTCATCCCCCTAACCCCACCTCTTCTTCCACCTCTTCTTCCTGTTCATCATCATCATTGATGTCATCACCATGTCGATCGCAATAATTATCGTCCTCTTTAACATTGGTGTTATAATGATCTTCTATCTTCTTCCTACCCCCTCCGCATTATCTTCACCACTGATATCATTATCGTCTTGATTGTGATAATTATTATCAATATCATCATTGATACTGTATTACTACAATAATAATAATATAATAATAATAATAATAATAATAATAATAATAATAATAATAATAATATAATGATAATTAATAATAATAAAAATAATGATAATTAATAATAATAATAATTAATAATAATAATTAATAATAATAATAATAATAATAATAATATAAATGACAATAACAACAGCAACACCACCACCACCAACAACAACAGCAACAACAATATTAACAATGATGATCTCAAATTTTGGCACAAGGCCAGCAAATTTTAGCAGAAAGGGAGGGGGCAATAAATTACATCATCCCCCAGTATTCAACTGGTACTATATTTATTGACCTCACAATTTGAAGAAAGCTAAAGTTGACCTTAGTGGAATTTGAACTCAGGACTAAGACTGATGAAGTGCTTGGCTTACTAACAATTCTGCTAGCTCGTTACCTCCATAATGATAACAGTAATGACAATCACCATCACCATCATCATTATCGTCCTTTAACGTCTGTTGTCCATGCTGTCATGGGTTGGATGGTTTGACCAGGGCTGGCAAGCTGGAAGGCTGCACCAGACTCCAGTCTGATTTGGCATGGTTTCTATGACTGGATGCCCTTCCCTAACACCAACCACCCTGTTGATGACAGGATATAATTTTTCTATTGTTCTTTTTATTCAATTCAAATTGTTTGGCTGCATCGACCTCTCCTTAGGTACAAGGATAAGTTGAAGCATTCACAAAATTCTCTTCAGCTTAACCTAACGTCTTGGGGAAATCATTGCCTGGATCAATCAGCATGGCATAAAATGTGTCATGATCATGATGGTGATGATGATAATAATAATAATAATAATAATAATAATAATAATAATAATAATAATAAAAACATCCATTTATGAATTTATTTATTTATTAATTTTTTAAATACATATTTACCTGTGAATTTGCATGTGTAATCTGGGAATTCATACAATGAGCTTCTCTGACCTAGGTGTAAGGAAAACTCTCGGCAAGAAACAGATAAAAATTTGAAAAAAGAAGGAAAAAATTATAATAATAATATAGTAAGAAATATAAGATGTCGTGGGACTTTAACATTCAGACTGACAGAGTAATAGAAGCTGGAAGGCCTGATTTAGTGGGAGTAGATGAAGAGAATAGAAAATGCCAGATAATTAACTTTACAGTCCCAAATGATGAGAAAATCAATATCAAACATATAAAGCAAATGATGAAGTACTAGGGCTTGGCCATTGAGTTACAGAGACTATGGAAAGTGTGGGTAAAATGTATCCTTGTAGTTATAGGTGCATTGGGAACTATCCTTAAAGATTTGAACAGATGGATAGAGGAAATAGGCATAACACCCAGTGTTATTAGGGACAGCTAGGATACTTAGGAAGGATCTTGGCTTCTAAGGTTACTTCTTGTAGCCTGATGTGAGGAAGTTTTCTGTTCCAACAGTCTGATCTGGTGTACATGTATTAATAATAACAAGAGCACTCGGAGATCTCAAACTTCTGCCAAGGCAATACCAACGTTTTCTCAATGATTAGCTGGAAAAGATTTTTAAAATGAGAATATCTGAAATAAAATCGACTGCTCTCACAAAGAAGAATACGAAAAATGAATCCAACCTCTCTCAAAAATTCAGTAGAAAAAACGGGAAAAATAATCCAGAATCCTTGTCCAGTACTGAATCGATCCTCAAATCTAATCAGTTTGTGCGAGTCATAAGGCCAAGCATCTCTGAAAGTTTCATCCAAATCCATCCAGCGATTCTTGAGATATTTTGTCCATGGTCAAACAAACAAATAAATACAACTGAAAATGATACCTCCGCCTTCGCTAAGGCGGAGGCAATAATAATATAATAAAAGTAATAATCAGTTGCAGCGTGGAAGGTGTTTATAAGCCATTTAAGAAACACACCAAAACCGTTAGATTCACTTCAACATTTAAATTTAATTTGTCAAAATATTTTCGTCGCTTTGAGACTGCGACCTGTTCACTGCAAGTCACTTGCTATGCAAGTATATCTCCGTAAAAACTAATAATAATGACTAGAAATTGCAAATTACTTGACTAAATATCACTCAGTATTTAGTTATGTCTCTTTAGGGACAGAAGAATGGCAGAGTTTGATAGAGTAAAGGGCAAAAAATGCCTTGTGATGTTTCTCCAAACCCTTCCATGCTCTATATTCAAATCATAGCAAGATCAATTTTTGCCTGTTATTCCTCCGAGTTCAATAAAACAAAGTACCAGTCATATGCAAGGGCTTGATGTATCTTTTAACCCCAACACTTCTTGAATTGCCAGCATTTTCCCTAAATTACAAGCAGTCGTTGTCTCTCTTGTCATTGCTGTATGATTAATCATTATTAAACCAGGTTATTTTGCATTCAGCTTTCATCTATCATTCGTTTATTGCTCGTATATGAGGTGACCTACATTATTATTATTATTATCATTATCATTATCATTATTATTATATTATTATTATTATTATCATTATTATTATTATTATTATTATTGTTATTATTATTATGATTATTATTGTTATTATTGTTGTTGTTGTTGTTATACATTTTCTTTTTTATCTATTTGGATTGATTCCTGTATATTCATTGACGAATGCAAATATTTAAATATTTTTTCTGTAGTAATTTCTATCAAGTCTTTCAAATATTTTCCAAGATGCCAATGTGTACACACACACATACAAGCACACACACACAGACACATACATATGTACATACACAAGCTTAAACACAAACGTATGCATACAAGCACACGCATGCATACATCCACATACACATGCCCAAATACACACACAAACATATGCATACATAATACATACTTACATGCACACATGCATGCATGCACAAACAGGCACACAAACACACATAGATGCGTACATGCACACACTTGCCCAAACACTCACATGCACACACAGGCACACAAACACACACATGGATGCATAAATGCACATACACATGCACAAACACATACATAGACACACATGGCCTCTTTGTCATGCAAACATGCACAGTCAGTAATTTCCATAAACTCGACTGTCTATCCATCTTTACTGAAGTAGATACATGTTCAGAAAGTATTTCCTGCAAATCAAACCAGTTGGGATCTATTTTATTTATTGATTTAGTCTCTCTTTATTGTTAACTCAACTACTGTTGGAGAAAATCCTTCCCATAGTACCCTACCACCACGACCACCACCACAAAAGAAAATCAGCAAAAAGAAAAATGAAAGAAGTTTAAAAAAAAATACATCCGAATTTCTTCTGAATAAGTATGCGGAATTTATCATCTTCAGCGAAATGCTGGGGTTGAGGCAAGATACTTAATAACACTTTGTTGAATTGCTCATAGAGTAAATAAATAAATATATAAATAGATAGATATATAAATAAAAATATAAATAAAAAGAAATAAAAATTCATTAAAAAAAATCCAATTGAATGAATTCTTCAGAAAATACAATTTCTTAGTTGTTTCCTCTCAAAAATTGTTCAGTGTGTCTCGTCTTGTAGTTCTTTGAACTTGGTTCTTTATCAACCAACTTTACCTCTTCAGTTTACAACTGAAGTTGTCCTTTTTACATTAAGTCTGTATTTTTCTCTTGTTCTTTTATTCCACAAGTAACTACAAAATGAATATTTCTTCTCTGTCTCTCTCTGTCTCTCTCATTTTGCACTTGTTAAAATTCTGGCAGAAGAAGTGTTTATGAAGTAAAGAGCTACTTGTAAATACCTAAAGGAATTTCAAGTTGAAAAATAAAAATGAGAAAACAAAGATAAACACCCACTTACTAATGGGTAGGTCTGTAATTTCTTTTCTTTCTCGAAAGCCTAAAAATTAATCTTAGATATTAGCAATATAACACCTTGCAAAAATGGTGGAAGCATTATCAAATTTGGAATTTAGAATAAAGTATATGATTGAATACTTATTTGGCTTTTATTTTTCATATTCCTCCAATTTTTGTTTCATTCTTTTTTTCCTTCTTGTTTTATCCTGTAGATGTCACTCCCTACTTAATGTAGTCACTTTAGGCAATAGTCTTTCCGAATTTTACTGTAAACTGCAATACGTATTAAAAAATTTTCTTTTTCCCCTCTTTATTCATTAGTATCTTTACTGTTCTTTTTACGTTTCAAATTTGAAATTTCTTGATATCTCATAATCTTTATCGTTCTCAAATTCATAAATATAGAAATCATAAATATACGAGTAATACAGCACAATGAAATGACAGGAAAGAAAAAGGCAGCATGGGGGGAAAAAAAGAGACCATCCAATTATTTCTCTTTATATCAGCTTTTATTGCTGAAATAATCTTAAACATACAGTAGAATCTTTCTAGAAATAAGAATGAAATTAGGATTAATCTTTTCAATCTATGCAAAATAAAATGGTTACCAGCAAAAATAAAATGAATGTCATGGTGACTCAGATGTATATGAGGGTTTATATGGGTTTATATATCTTAGGTGGGCAAGGACTGCACTGCTCGTTTACCAAAAATAGTAAATTGGATTTTTTTGTTTTGGTTCTCCAGACCTCAGTCAAACCGTCCAACCCATGCCAGCATGGAAAACAAACGTTAATCGATGATGATGATGAGGAGGAAGATGATGGATTCTGTTCCTGCTACATCATGAAACATTTTCATCATAATTTGTTTGAAGAATTTTTATCTTGTCTCTTTTTAAATCCTGGTACTTGTTCTATCAGTCTCTTTTGCCAAACCACTAAGTTACAGGGATGTGGATATACCAACACAGGTTGTCAAGTGGTAGTGAGGGATAAACATAGACACAAAGACACACACATACCTGCACATGTACACATACACACACACCATATGACTACACACACACACACACACACAGGCTTCTTTCAGTTCCTGTCTACCAAATCCACATACAAGGCTTTGGGTGGACTGAGGCAAAAGTAGAAGACATTTGCCCAAGGTGACATGCAATGAGACTGAACCTGGAACCATGTGATTGGGAAGCAAGCTTCTTACCACACAGCCACATGTACATACATATTTATGTATAATGTGATGTAAATCTTTGGTATAGCAATTGCATGCGGTTGAAGAGAGCTTTAAAACATCCATTATGTCGATTATACAATGATGTAAGAATAGGTCGTTTATAAAGCTTGAAACACATGTACCGCGACATCCTGTGTGTTCTGTTTTTGATTTCATTTGATGCATATACCCTCTCACATCTGCTACTGGCTGGAGTATACAGGTGCTTTCACTTATCAAGTATTCACCCTAAATTTATTGTGCCTACCTGATATACATATATATATATATATATATATATATACATACATGAATACATATATACACACACACTCTCTCAAACACATACTAAAATGATACACTTATATATATATGTATATATTTGCGTATGTAGATGTGTGTGTGTTATATACATTAGTATGAGTGTGTATACATACAACATATGCAAAGGAAAACTGGAAATTCAGTATAGCAAAGTAAATGCATTTACTTTATTGTTATGTGTGTGTGTGTGTGTGCGTGTGTGTGTGTGTGTATGTATGTGTGTGTGTGTGTGTGTGTGTGTATGTAAAAACCTAGTAAAGTGATAAAAATCATTCCATTTTTTTTAAATGACTTTCATTGATTTGGCAATAATTAATCTGTCAGTGAACAGAAACAAGAATCTTCAATGGTGCCATTTTGCTATATTTATAATTATTTTATACCTAATTATTTCATTTATAATTACCTCCGTATGCGTGCGTGCGTGCGTGTGTGTGTGTTGATTAGTCTGAAATACTGTATTTCAATTTTAACATCTCCATGATAGAAAAATTAATTTCATGTCATCGGATCAATCCCAATTTTCACAAACATTTCATTTTGAATTTTGTATTCTATGAAATGGTAAAACGCTTCTCGTGTAGAATTCAATTTTGTTTGTATTTCGACGCCAAAAAAACTCAATTATATTTTATCTTTGATTTGCTCCAGTCATTGGACTACAGCCATGCAAGGTTACATCTTGAAGAGTTTAGTTAAGCAAATTGACTTTGAGCTGGCAGAATCGTTAGCACATTGGGTGAAATGCGTAGCCGTATTTCATCTGCTGTTACGTTCTGAGTTCAAATTCCGCCGAGGTCGACTTTGCCTTTCATCCTTTCGGGGTCGATAAATTAAGTACCAGTTACGCACTGGGGTCGATGTAATCGACTTAATCTGTTTGTCTGTCCTTGTTTGTCCCCTCTATGTTTAGCCCCTTGTGGGTAATAAAGAAACAAATATTTATTTTGTAAATCTACCTCTTCTTCTGTTGGTTTCTTTAGCTGAATGTTTAAGTCACAGGGATGTAAACAAACCAACACTGGTTGTCAAACAATGCATAGGGTTTACACACACAAAAACACTCACATGTATGTATACATGTATGAGGGGGTTGCTGAAAACATACTGGCTTTAAGGGTATTGCGCCTATATATATATATATAAACACAAATATTAAAAGGAATAATGAACCTCCCTAGAAAATTCCTCTCTTCAGATTCACTTTCCTTAAGGCTGAGTAGAGATCTATTTTCCATCTTTCATGCAAAAGCTAATTAATTCTCTTATGTTGTCTGCAATACTGAATATGCTTAAACATTCACTTAACCATGAGTGTGGAATCGTGTCATATGCTTTCTTATAATCTATCCTTGTTATCATTAAATTTTTTTCTTCTAGATCTCACTTCTTTTAGGATTGCTTTGTCTATGTATAATAGATCATGTGTTCCTCTCACCTTCTTCCTGCTTCCTGCAATCTTTTTGTTCTTATGGAATTAAATTCTGTAATAATAATAATAATATTATTATTATTATTATTATTTATTATTATTATTATTATTATTATTATTATTATAATTATTATTATTGATAATGATAATAACAACAACAACAACAATAATAATAATAAAGACTCTCAGATAGTTCTTAATTACTGGTTATTCTTTACTTGAAAACAGGCAATATCACATCAGCTAAGGTTTCAAGTAGTGCCTTCTCCTGTGACTCAAAGAGACTACACTCTCCTTTGAATGTGAGCTGTACCCAACAATGCTGTCTTCTAGATCACTACAAGCCTGACAGCAGCTCAATATTATTACTGTTGTTGTTGAGTGAGAGAGCAGTGCGTGCCATCAAAGTGGTACTGGGGTAAAATATATGAAGCCCAGTATACCCATCATGACTACTCATCTGATAAGGGTACACCAGGCACATGCATCACAACCATATGTGTGTGACATGGTGATCTCATATCAAGATAAGCAGTGCATGACCTTGCAGGTAGGGGCTCAGAATTTTCTTTAGGTCAAGTAGCCCAACTCACTCAGGTCCTGGAATAAGTGTCATTTAAGAATGTTGAACAAAACACCCATGTATTATTCAAACTCCAAAGAAATCCTCTCAATACATGGCTATGATGCTCCCCCACTACTTCTGCTCATGATCAGAGATGCACATATCCTCAGCCACTAAGGGACATGCTCAACTGGTTAAGGTCAAACAACTAACAAGCAAATCTGTGGTATTGAGCAGAATATTTGCTGTAGCCCATCTTTTATACCAAGACAAAACAATGTACAGGATAATACCTCCACTCAATTACGATCAAAAGCCGTGGGAGCCACTGCCTGGCACTGCACATGCTGGCCAAAATGCTTAGCAGCATTTTGTCTTTATGATCTGAGTTCAAATTCCATCAACACCCAGTCAACCTTTCCTTCTTTTGGGGTCAATTAAATAAGTACCAGTTACGTACTGGATTTGATGTAATCAACTTACCCCCTCCCCACAAATTTCAGGCTTTGTGCCTATAATAGAAAGTATTATTATTGTTATTATTATTACTATTATCATTATCATCATCATTATTATTGCTATTATAATAAGTATATAATATTATTGTTATTATTACAACATTATATTATTATATTATTGTTATTATTATAAGTTTATAATCCATGCTGACATGGATTGATTCAAGAGGATCCAATGGATTGGAAGACCACTTCTTACTCCAGTATCTCAGTTTTAGTATGGTTTTATGGACTGTTGGCTTTCTTACACTCAGTACACTCATTACAGAGTGTACTGGATGCTTTTCTGTGGCACCAGCACTAGTGAGGTCACCTTATAGCTCATAAGACAAAAGTGCAACCCTGACTCAGAAAGAGAATAGTAGAGAGGGAGGTGGCTTTTTGGGTTATGTATTAGGGGTTAAAGTATGAGGATTATGATTTGATTAGCTCATCAGTCATTGTTGTTGATGATGACCAAAGCTGCATGCTCGGAAGGCTCTGCCACAGACTGGACATTAGTGATCTGCAGGGACTGTAGGCAAGTTGTTATCTCTGGGCTTGCTCAGTTCACATTTTCATTGTGCCCCTGCAATCCTGTTCTGTTCGTAGGAGTTGGTACCTCTGTTGGTTCAGCTTTGTCTTGTCCTTGTGTTTCCCCAGTGTTGGGGTTGATCTGAAAGCCCTTCAGTGAGGCATCTTGCATGTGCCTGCCTTCTGCCAGTTCACTGTAAAACAGTCTCTTGGGGGAGTCACATGTCATTCAAAGTGGTGGCCTACCCATCTGACTTTGCACTCCCCTCAGTAGTGTACAAATGCTTGGCAGATCAGCTCAAGAGAATTGACAGGAACAGGCATGCTGACATGAAGGATACTAAAGGCTGATCTGCATTATACATGAGTGGATGAATGTGGATGGAGTGAAGTTGGAAAGAGATAAAGTTTTAATTGATGGACAAATCTTTAATGTTGAAATAATTTGCCTTAATTAAGTTCTCTTAAACAGTTTTTGTTAAGTGAATAATTACCAATTCATTTACCTCAACAAAATTTCTAAAATGATCTTAAAGTGACTTTACATTCAAAAACAATATCATTTCTTCAATAAATATCTTTTTAAATGACTCCAGTTAAATGACCTTACAAATTAATTTTCTGATCTCAAATGACCTCATTTAAATAATTACAGTAGACAGATGTCTTAAACTAGCCCTCTCTTTACGCTTATTTTCTGATGTGACGTATTCTGTAATAACCCTCTTAAAAGTTTATATGTCTAAATATTTCAAATGAATTACTTCTCATACTGACAGAGGGAAAATAATTAAGCTAGTCGTTTATTTTTTTAGCCTTGTTTTTTTTTTTTTGTCTAATAGAATGGAGCATTCATTAACGATATTTATATCTGTCCATTATTAAATGTCATTTATATGCAATATATTTTCTAATCAAGGACAGTGAGCTGGCAGAATCGTTAGCATGCCAGGGGAAATGCTTAGCAGTATTTTGCCTGGCATTAGATTATGAGTTCAAATTCCGCC
>NC_043017.1:22060087-22062587 GCF_006345805.1 Octopus sinensis | reverse complement strand
TATGTTCTGCTGGACTGGACATGCCACATGATTCACAGACAACAGGTGGATCCATGCAGTTGTTGAGTGATGTCCATGATATTGGCAAAGGCCATCCAGAAGTCGTCCATGATGAAGGGAAGACAATTTAGTTAAATATTTTGAACTGAGATGGAAGCAATGGGTGCGATTAAGAAAGAGTTGAAAGCACATTGTGATCAGTGGTGTATAACCACATCTAATAGTCTGGTTACAAGAGGTGATACAGATAATTATTGTCATTATTATTATTATTAGGGTGGTGTTGCAGAATGGTAGCAGGCCTTGTAGTATTTAGTTACATCTCTTAACACTCCGAATTGAAATCCTTCCAGAATTAACTTAGCCTTTGATCCCTCTCAGATAAATTAAGTACCAGTCATAGCAGAATTGATTCAATTGGCCGAGCATCTTCTCTAATAATTTGTGACCTTATGCTGACATGAGAAATCAATATTTAATGAATTAGGGGATTTGTGGGTAATCTTGGTTTGGTGAATTTTATGATGATCAATACAGCATGCAGCTATGAAGGGAATTGACTGTATTTTCTCTTCGTTTGTCGAACACCTGTTTTATTGAGCATGAAGTTGATATTGGGGGCTGATTCAAAAGCTCTATTAACCCTTTTCACAAACACTGATTATTAATGGCTATAGAAATGTTCTCGGCATAAACCTCACTGACAAGAAGAGTAAAAATCCGCCGATAGAACCATGGGGTGAAGGGAAGGGAAGAGATGTAAATTGAGGTAAACTCCTAGCTAGAAGATTAAATATTTTTTTTTTGTTTTCTTCATGCATTGCTCCCTGTTTTAAAAGGGTTAATTTGATGTAATAGAACAAACCAAATGAGATTAAATGACTTCATAAAAAACGCTAACATTCAAAGAGACTATTGATTTGAAATATTTGGTCTTCCTTCATCATATTTTTCATTTAGGAATAAAGAAACAAACTGACAACAACAGCAACAACAACATTAAAAACAAACAAAAAACAAATGATAGTTGTCTTTAAATGTTGACTATCTGATTCGTTAATGGCTCCTAGACATAATTATGTGGCTAAATCTCAGTTGGCTATCTCTCAGTTTCCCACCCCTAACTTTGCATATTTGTTTTCCTTATCTTTTTATTATCTTGATGATAAAGGGCAATATTTACCTTCGCTAAATCCATTACTAAAAGGAAATTGCCTTTTTTTTTTATTTACCAAGTAATTATCAAGCCTGAAAGTGAAAGAAACTCTAATAGATTAATTGTTTTACGTATTATTATCGACTCTCAGAAAACCCAAGCTAATAATCATTTATGTGGGCTTTAATATGATTTCTTTACATATAATATCTGCAAAGACTTTCATGTTTTCTCTCATTATTTTGACATTAAGGCGATGAGCTGGCAGAACTGTTAGCATGCTGGATGAAATGCTTAGCCGTTATTTCCCCATTCTGAGTTCAAATTCCACTGAGGTCAACTTTAATTAGTGAAAGTGAAACCAGTTGACAAACACAATACAAAATATATTTTTAAAATATATTAAAACTATTTAAAGTGTGTGCATTTTCCTTCTTTAATTTCATATATATACATATATATACATACATATATATATATATATATATATATATATATATATATATATATATTATATATATATATATATATAATATATATATATACGTACCTATATAAATATATTGTGTGTGCCTTTGTGTCTGTATTTCTGTAATTGTTCCCCATCACCACTTGACAGCTGGTGTTGGTGTGTTTACATCCCCGTAACTTAGTGGTTCAGCAAAAGCGATTGATAGAATAAGTACCAGGCTTTAAAGAAAAATAAGTGCTGTGGTCAATTAATTGAACTAATAATTCTTCATGGCAGTGCCCCAGCATGCCCACACTCTGGTACCTGAAACAAGGACAACATAAAAGACAAATACAGAGCATTTTAAAAGAAATCTGGGCAGAAAAGGGTTAAGTGATAATCCTGACTAACCAACTACACCAGAACCCTTCTCTGCCAAAAGAAAAACAAATGAAACATAAAAAAAATTAGAAAACCTAATAACGTAAAGCAAATATCATTGAACAGTAATCCAAGAGTGAGTATTTGATATTTGCTGTTCCAATTAGCCATATGGACATTGGGGAGAGATAAAGAATATTTGCCAATATTACCATAGAATAACTTGTTGAACATATCTTTTGTTTTTCATCATTTATCATTTACTTGTTTTAGACATCAGACTGTAGTCATGTTGGGGCACTGCCTTTAAAGAATTTTTAGGAGAATAAATCGACCCCAATACACACACACACACACACACACACATATATATATATATAATTAACGTAGGATAAGATTTTTTTTCGGGAAAAAAATTTTATCAATGGCCAGCATATCAAAAAATACCTTTAAAGGTTAAATTTATAAATAATTTACAAAATAAGGGCAAAAGAAAAATTCTAATGCCAAAT
>NC_043017.1:22030087-22047587 GCF_006345805.1 Octopus sinensis | reverse complement strand
TTGTATAAATGCATATATGTACACGTATTCACAAACACATGTATATGTATTTACACACATTCATATACAGAGAGTGAGTGAAGGAAAAAATTGGAGAGGGAACAAGAGGTGTGTGTGTGTATGCATGTGTGCACGTAAGACCGAGCATAAAATATCTTGCAATTTTAGGCTTGCGACACCAAGGACCTCTATAGTAATGCTTGTACATCTATCATTTTGTATCCATTTATCACAACCATTGGCATTCTACGATGCTTTTGTTATGGATGGTGTTTAATCCTGTACAGCTTGCCAGTCAACTCTTCCGTATATTTATCAACAGTTTCTTGGTGGCTTGTCTCTTTGCTCAAATCATAGCTACACACACACACACAATAAAAAAAGAATGCTAAAAAAAACAGCATATAAAATAAAAAAATTGTCACAAATAACTTTACTTATACATAGGCGCAGGAGTAGCTTGCTTACCAACCACATGGTTCCGGGTTCAGTCCCACTGCATGGCACCTTGGGCAAGTGTCTTCTACTATAGCTTCAGGCCAACCAAAGCCTTGTGAGTGGATTTGGTAGATGGAAACTGAAAGAAGCCCGTCGTATATATGTATATACATATGTATGTGTGTTTGTGTGTCTGTGTTTGTCCCCCTGGCATTGCTTGACAACCAATGCTGGTGTGTTTATGTCCCCGTCACTCAGCAGTTCGGCGAAAGAGACCGATAGAATAAGTACTGGGCTTACAAAAGAATAAGTCCTGGGGTCGATTTGCTCGACTAAAACGGTGGTGCTCCAGCATGGCCGCAGTCAAATGACTGAAACAAGTAAAAGAGTAAAGAGTAAACAGCATATAAAATTTTAAAAATTGTCACAAATAACTTTACTTATACATATATATATACTCATATATATGTATGTGTGTACATTTATCTGTGTCAATCTGTGATATCGACACATCAGGTTTATGTCAATATAACTATATTCAGCAAGATTTACAATGCCTTACATATGCTTAAACATCTAAAAGGATATGTTATGTTGTCTTCTTTCTAATCCTCAGTTGTGCTGCAGAGTGAAATTGTTTGCTTGTTGTTTCCTTTTAAAGCACAGCATGGCCAAGTTTTTCTCCTTCCAGCAGTAGCTCCGGCCGATCAACTCCTCCATCACCTGCTACTAAATTATCACAATGGCTATCTCCAAGTAATTTCCTTACCACTCACCGATTCCAACTTTGCAATTTGTCCACTGTTCTTCTTTGTAGAAGTGGTTTACTTTAAGGATAGATAAACACTGTTTTGCTTTGTGTTTGTGTCTGGCTTGCAAGATTCTTTATGTGAATCCATGTGTTGAGGCAAATCTTGTTGTGTCTGTTTGTATGTATGTGTATATATATATATATATATATATATATACATTATTTAAAAGCAGCAAAAACTGTCCGACGAACGGGAACGTGTAACTCTGAGTAACAGGTTTTGTTGAATTTCTGCTGCTTTTAAATAAAGCATATTACTCTACCCCTGGTATTTGAGTACTCTTTTTTCCACCTTGTTTCACATTTATGTGTTTACTCCGGTATATATATATATATATATACTAAGCAATTAAGGGTTTAGCAACGATTTGCCTCACCACACACCGAGTTTAGAAATAGCAGTCAAAGAGTTATAGCTATTGTTTCTACTAAAAGGGAGATCTCAGTAAAACCACAGCACTTAGAAGGCAGACGCAGGCAAGAGAGGAAGAAATGACGACAATCATACAATATTAAGTCACCTACGGACGTACGTTTCGAAATTAAGTTTTAGGAAAGCATAAGAATTAGA
Organism: Octopus sinensis; assembly: GCF_006345805.1. Lineage (NCBI taxonomy): Eukaryota > Metazoa > Mollusca > Cephalopoda > Octopoda > Octopodidae > Octopus > Octopus sinensis. The sequence continues at coordinate 22,045,767 of NC_043017.1, read as the reverse complement.
TAATTAGATATATATATATATATATATATATTTATATGTATATATGTATATAGATATGTGTATATATATGTATGTATATATGCATGTATATATTTATGTATATATTTGTATGTATATATGTACATAATATATAAGTATGAATACATGTGTGTGTGTGTATATATATATCTATGTATGTACACACACACACTCACACACACACAAATATATATATATATATATAGATATATATATATATATATATATATATATATATATATATATATATACACACATATACTATCATCTGGGTAAAAGCCTCAGAACACCTTTTCAAAACTCCTGTAAGGTTATTGGCAAAGTCAACCTTAATAATAATAACAATAATAATAACAATAATAATAATAACAACAATAATAATAATAAGAAGAAGAAGAAGAAGAAGAAGAAGAAAAGAAGGAGAATAAGAATAATTATTTTAGTGATTGCTGTAATAATGACAGGTATGGTGACTTTTACCTTTTCTCTGTGTGTTATGGAAAGATTAATAAAGAGTAATTACGGACAAAGTGTGCAAATGCTTGCATAAAACTAGATTAAGCTGCATAATTTGATGAATAGCCCTTCCAATATCACATTGTTCAACACAAAATGAGGGTTTCTTTGCATGCATTTATCATTTTCATTTCAGCTTTTTGTAACCTAAATTACACCACATTTTCGTTACTCAATTATCCTTACATCAAAACGTCACCATAGTAAGTTACAGAAAGAGGAAGATGATCTGGAAAGGTCATCAAAAGCAACCTATACACAATAAAGGAAAATTACTTTCAAGTTTTTAGTCTTTATTTGTGGTTCTGCTGTGCATCCTGTGGTAACGTTATATGTAGAGTCAGTGCAAGCAAAGACAACTCATGTGCTATCTTTGAAAGTTTGAGGTTGTTTACTGAACTCATGGGATCAGTGCCTTTATAGTGTTACTTATATTTATTTATATTTTTGTGTGTGTGAGGAATTGAATATCTGGAAACATGTCAATGAGAAACAAAATTCTTAATGAAACATCAATGCATACGTATATATACATATATATATAATAATAATATTAGGGAGTAAATCCAAACTTACAGGGAAAAATTAGATTTAGGATTAAATCTAATTTTATAGTATAAATATATATATTAATTTAGAGATAATTTATGATTTTCACTGTTTGATTTGCCTAATAGTGGTTTTATCTCTAATTTAATATATATACATACATATATATATATAACTAATGTAGGATAAGATTTTTTTCGAAAGAAAAATTTTTTATCAATGGCCAGCATATCAAAAAATACCTTTAATGGTTAAATTTATAAATAACTTATAAATAAGGGCAAGAGAAAAATTCTAATGCCAAATATGCCGAAAAAAAGACAAAATTGTCAATAACCATTATAATTTATGCGTCATATATATATATATTATATATATATATATATATATAATATATATATGTATATTTAATGTAGGATAAAATTTTTTTCGAAAAAAGAATTTTTGGAAAGGCCAGCATATTAAAAAATACCTTTAGAGGTTAAAATTATAAACAACTTATAAATAAGGGCAAACGAAAAAATTTCTAATGCCAAATATGCCGAAAGTTGGACATATTGTCCATAACCATATAATCATATAACCATATATGGTTATGGACAATATGTCCAACTTTCGGCATATTTGGCATTAGAAATTTTTTGTTTGCCCTTATTTATAAGTTGTATATATATATATATAATATATATATATATATATATATATATATATATATATATGTATATTTAATGTAGGATAAAATTTTTTTCGAAAAAAGAATTTTTGGAAAGGCCAGCATATTAAAAAATACCTTAGAGGTTAAAATTATAAACAACTTATAAATAAGGGCAAACGAAAAAATTTCTAATGCCAAATATGCCGAAAGTTGGACATATTGTCCATAACCATATAATCATATAACCATATATGGTTATGGACAATATGTCCAACTTTCGGCATATTTGGCATTAGAAATTTTTTTGTTTGCCCTTATTTATAAGTTGTATATATATATATATATATATATATATATATATCATCATCGTCATCATTGTCGTCGTTTAACATCTGCTTTCCATGCTGGCATGGGTTGGATGGTTTGACTGAGGACTGATGAGCCAGAAGGCTGCACCAAGCTCAATCTGATCTGGCAAAGTTTCTGCAGCTGAATGCCCTTCCTAACGCCAACCACTCTGAGAGTGTAGTAGGTGCTTATATATGCCACCAGCACACAAGCTAGTCCAGTGACACTAGCAAAAAACCACATTCGAATGCTGTTTTTCGTGTGCCACCAGCACGTGCTGTTAAGGCGACGCAAGCAATGATCACGCTTGAATGGTGCTTTTTATGTGCCAAAAGCACCAATGTTTACTGGAAATAGCAGTTGATACATTTATGATGCTATACTAAAGATTCAATATGTATATACTGGCAAAGACATGTGAGGTTATGTCTTTGCATCTGTGTTTGTCTTCCTCCAGGTCTTGACAACTGCTGTTGGTGCATCTATGTCCCTAGCAACTTAACAATTTGACAAAAGAGACCAAGAGAATAAGTACCTAACTTGAAAAAAAAAAAATACTGGGGTCAATTCGTTCCACTAAAATTCTCCAAATTGGTGCCCCAGCATGGCCACAGTCTGATGACTGAAACAGGCAACAGATAGATCATCATCATCACCACCATCGTCATCATCATATAAAATCCACTTTCCATGCTAGCATGGTTTGACATGGCGCTGGCTAGCAGTTAGCTGTCCAGATACCAACTGTCTGTTTTGGCATGGTTTCTACAGATGGATACCCTTCCTAATGCCAACCACTTAACAAAGTGCATTGGGTGCTTTTTACATGCATTTAAACTGGGAAGTGGAAAGACTAGGGTGAAACTGGTTTCTGGTTACCCCCTGAAATCATTCCCCAGATACTTGTTGCCTTTGTGGCAAATAAAATATATTTTTGTGTGTGTATATGCATTAGGTACACATGTGTAAATCACAGAGAAAGAGTTTTGAGCGTCCACTTTGTTGGTTAAAGCTTATAAATATATTTTTTGTAACAAAAAGTTGTTTTTTTTGTCTTTGATCAGTAAATGTTATTTTCTATTTGCTGCTTCTATTTGCTGCTTCTATTTAAAATTCAAAGGAAATGATAAATATTCCTTTTAAACTCTGCTTTTGTGACCTGGATATCAATGCTTTGAAACTGACCAATTTTCCATTACATTTCAGACAGATTCAGTGCTGAGTTTTCAAAGCAGAAATATCATTATAGCAAATATTCTGCTCAATACCACAGATTTGCTTGTCACTTACTTGACCTTAACCATTTGAGTATGTTCCTTCTTGGCTGACAATGTGTGCATCTCTGATCATGAGCAAGAGCAATGGGGAAGAATTATAGCCATGAGTTGAAAGGGATACTTAGGGGGTCTGAATAAATGTAAGTAAAGCAAAATTTGAAGGAAATATTAACCGTTTCCCACCCTAAGTTTAAGCAACCAAGAAATAACGGTTGCTCTCCAAAGACAAAAATCGTGTTACATAGTGTAATCATGCATGAATTTATTTTGCTTTATGCATGAACATATTTCATTTACATTTTATTCATATATATATTAATATATTTTATTTTGCATAATGTATATTTCGATCACTAGTTTGTTATTAAAAAAATGCTTTTATTTAAAAAAATTGCAGTCTCAGACTCTTTGATGTCTAAAGTGTTATTTTTTTAAAGGCACCATAAAAATGTCTGATGCACTGGAAAAAAATCGTATTGAAAAACTTACAGTTAATTCTAACGCGTGACTGTATATCTTGTGTTCTGTATGTTTTAGTATAAATAATGTTTATAAACAAACAACTGCTGATGTACAGACATGGGAAATGATATTTTGTTTTTTATGTCCGTTCATCATATGAACTGTGATAATGTAGCAATGGAATTAACTGTCAGGAATATATATATAAACAATGAAGAGATGGAAGAGAAAAAAAAGAGGGGAAAAGGCTGTGAGATGTTAAAAATTGCTGTCTGCAGTTTAAGAGTAAAGAAAGAAAAATAAAAGAAAGCCACTTGCAATGGCTTAAAATTAATCATATAATTGCAAAGAAATAAACAGCCTTTTCTGTAAGATGTTGATGCTCATTTAGAATCAAACACACACACACACAGACACACACACAGACACAGACACATACACAGACACACACACAGACACACACACACACACACCACACACACACACACACAGACACACAGACACACACACACAGACACACACAGACACACAGACACACAAACTCATATAAACGCATGCATACAAATGCATGCATACACACACACACACATGCAAACATATGCATGCACACACACACATGCACACAAATATACTTATCTAGACAGCTCACTGGCAGTGCCCCAGCATGGCCGCAGCCTCAGGGCTGAAAAGCATAAAAGAATAAAAGAATCTATATACAGATCTCGAACACTGAGAATGAAATGCTCAACACTGCAGTGGTGGATAAATATTCTTTATTGAAAGAAGAGACAAGTACCAACGTCCCACAAGCTTGCTAAATGGTGAAGACACCCAGCATGAAACCAATGCTAGCTTTGTTAACCCACAAATAAAGTATATACATACATAAATACATACACTTATACGACAGGCTTCTTTCAGTTTCCCTCAACCAAATCCACTCTCAAGGCTTTGGTCGCCTCCTTATGAGAGCTCAAAATCTCTCGTGGAAGCGCCATCCAACCAAAATGCAAATATATGGGAAACTACCACCTGTGGCATCTCTTGTGAAAGGTAGGAGAGTCCAGTTTGCTGGACATTGTTGTAGAGCTGAAAAAGAAGTAATTTCTACTCTTCTCCTCTGGAAGCCATCTACTCGCAATACCAGAGGGCACACACTCTCCTACCCTGATGTAATCTCCAGGGATACAGGCATCCAGCAACAGGACCTCCGTAATGCCATGATGGACCGTGAAGTCTGGCGTAGCATGGTAAATTCCATTGTCTCGACCACGGTCGAACAATGATGATGATGATTTGGTCGTCTCAGGGCAATGGTAGAAGACACTTGGGACTGAACTCAAAACCACACAACTGGAAAGTGATCTTCTGAACTGCCACGCCCATACCTGTATTTCCCAGCACACAAGCTTTCCCATCACATTGGTGAAAATCTGTGTCAAAAAGAATCTGTACATGTAACAATTAGAAGCAGTACACTGCATCATCCATTTATGCAATGTTTAATCTTTATATATAAAGCTGAAGTTGTCTGTCTGTGTGTGTAGCAGGTTTGGTAGCCTTCAACTAACACTATCTCCTCCAAGACCCTTCAGCACAAGTTGACCAAAATTGAGTGTATGATAGAAGAAGGTTTGCTCTTTATTCTGTAGAAGAAAACTTCAAATCGGACCATGTTAAGACCAAAAATTATTTACATTAAAAAGGTGCTTTTTTCTATGAAAATCCCTACTTTTTACGATTTTTTTGATTGCTGTGTCACCATTTATCGGTGCATTTCAATCAGAAAAATGTTCACTTAAAGAGAATGACAAGCTACATAATGCAACATTTTTACTTCTCTAAAATTCCAATTTAAAAGGGTCAAAAACAAACCAAACCCGAGCAACGCCGGGCTATACTGCTAGTTTTATATAAACGAACTAAACTAGGAAAACAACTTGTTTTATTATTAGTTTCACTTCCTCTAATTGAAAAACAGTATAGAATTTTTTTTTCCTCATTTACGAAGGTGTTTCATAATTAGCCACATAACATAAGAGAATTTCAAATTCTCATGCACCTATAAATTTTAATAAGGGAAAAAAACGTGAAAAAATGACATTTTTATTAAATCAGTTAAGTGCTTCACTTAGTGTTGTTAATAGGAGATACAACCTACCCCTAACCTGAAAAGTATGAACAAGGGAGTGGCACTTAAGGTTTCAGAAAGTAGAGAGAGTGTAAGAGCATTTGTTTTATCCCCTTTTCTTTTTCTTTATTATATCTTTTTTCTTTTATTCTTTTCATGGGGTTTACTTTTGGAGAGGGAGTCATACATGTGTGCTGTGTGTTGTTGAATCAGTATAGAGGGATCTAGAGAGATCTAAAATCAAAACCTCACGTTTTCAGTTACTAGTATAATACCATGTAGAGGTGCATTGTTTAGTGGTTAGGATGTTGTTGGACTCATTAGTGTAAGATTGTTGTTTCAATTCTTGGACTGGGCAATACATTGTATTCTTGAGCAAAACACTTCACATTGCTCCACTTTTCTGCGAAGTTAACATTGCTGGATTTTGAACTCAGAGCATAAAGTGTTGGAACAAATATCACAAGGCATTTAACCAATTCACCCAAATTCCTGCCAATCCATTCTACCTTTGTAGGTTTGGTCACCAAATTCTTAAAATTACCAAGTCCAAAGGTGTATGATAGTGACCTTGACTTCTACAGTGAATGAAATCAATATTTAATGATATTCAGTGTGAATTGAGCATATATATGGTTGTTTAACCTGCTAGAAATGGCAGCGAAGTCTTCTTCGAATCAAACCCATAGACATACAAGTAGAAGCATACTTTAATAATGTTGTATGAAAAAAGAAAGACTAGATGGTCATCATAGGAAAACCTTTTATCGTAAATTTATACATTCAGGACTAACCTGGGAACAGTGCCATCTTAAGGTATGGTCATTCTGAGCAGTTGCCCAAGCAGTCAGGGATCTAGGGATCCAATTCAGATCTCTGTATGTTGTGGTCAGTTATCATTAAAAAAAATACTATAGGGTCCAGAACACTGATTTAATCAGATGCCTCACAGATCTTGGGGCCCATTTCTGATCTATTTCTATTGTGGATTGTTTTCAATAAATAAACATTACAGGTTCAATGCATTGATTTGCCCAGGTGCCTCCCAGGCCTGGGGGGGGGGGTCTCAATTCTGATTTATTCATATTGTGACTTGCTGTCAATAAATAAATACTATAGGGTCCAATGCATTGGTTTATCCAGGGGCCTATAATACTGGTAAGATTCCCCCTGACTGGGGATAAACACTATGGGTTAAGATGGGGGTAAGAAGGGGTTGTAGTTCTGCAGAAGAAGGCTTGAGAAAAGTGTTCTAGTGTCTTCTAGTTCAGAAGGGTGAGACACAGTAAGGATGACAAAAGAGGCACAATGAGGTAGTATGAGGTGCAAGATGGGTTTTGGAGGAGGTACTAGGTATCTTTTAAGGTGAAGAGAGCGAAGGTTTCATAAGTAGCAATAAGAAAGGTATGGAAAATAACCAGCATGTTCTTGAGGCAATTATTGTTGTTGTTGTTTAACCCCAGGACAACTCAGATTGAACAGATCTATGATCAATGGCATTCCAAGAACATCCCATCTTTTTTCTACTTGCAGATAATCCAGGAGCACTTTATCCAATGTCATTTGTTTTTTTTTTGTTTTTTTTTAAGAGTGTGACATGTGGATTGAAGGATATTTAGCTGCTGTTTCTTGCAGCTCTCTACACTCTGGTTCAGTGGGCTTCAAGTCTAAAGCCCATGGTGGCTATTACATTGTATATTTTCATCACAGCTACCATTTATGTATTTATATCATAGCCTTTCCTGTGTATATGTGTTCGCACAAATACACACGTACACACATACACAAATACACACACACACATACACACACACACACTCAAATACACACACATACACACACACATACACACACACACTCATGTACTTGCTTATATATACATATATATATATATACACATATATATATATATATATATATATATATATATATATATATATATGTTTGTATTTGTCTGTATGGCCATAAAAATATATTTGAACAAATATGCACATATGTTCACAACATACATGCATATGTGCACAGCTGCTTGTGCACATTTGTGTTTGAATTCCGTGCACGTGTGTTTGTGTCTATGTACATACACAAACACACGCACTCTCACAATTGCATACTTATACACATATAAATAAGTATATGCATATGTGTGTGCGAGCATGCACTTCAATGTGTGCATATTATATGCATATAAATATGTTAACAAATACATATATTGTATGCATGTATGCATAAACAAACACAGTTACATGTATATATGCATGTATGCACATGTATGTACATAATGGTATGTGTGGTATGCATCTGCATGTGTGCATGCATGCATATAAACATATTTCAGTAAGCAGATCAGATATTTGAGTACATGTTTATATGAATGTATATGTATTATATCTATCTGTGTATATATATATGTGTGAGTGTGTGTATATATATATATATATATATATATATATATATATGTATCTTGGTGTGTGAGCTTGTATATGTTAAATAAAAAGATATATATATATGTATATATATATATATATATATATATATATATATATGTATGTATGTATCTCTTTTTATTTAACATATACACGCTCACACACGACCTACCTTATACTCCTCACTCATACTATTATTGAACCGGTAGCTTAACAGTAGTCCTTCCGTAGCTCTTACATAGCTTTACCTGCCTTTTGGGTCTTCTGGATACCAAAACATTTCATATCATTATATATATGTATGTGTGTGAGTTTTTATATATATATATATATATATTATATATATATATACACACACACACACACAATTTTATATACACACACACTGTATTGTGTGTATAAGCAAACAAGCACATTGAATGTTTGTCTATAATGAACATCATTTGCCAGCCTCCCTCTACACATACAGAAGTTGTCCAACCCAACATCACCATATATGATCAGTCATGTTCAGCTTTGCATTGCTGCATTCAATTGTTCTTGTTGCACACACCACACTATTCTTCTTCCAATTCCTCATCACACTCTCTGTATTTAAAGATGCATGTGACCTGGTCTGTTTAACAATTCACATGCATGTTCATGAATTTCTCTCCGATTTTGTATTAGATTATTATAATTCTTCATGCGTGTAATGTTGGTGCAGCTTAATAAATTCACCTGGTGCATTTTGCTTGTTCGGGCTTATAAACTTGTGCAGTAAATATGCATTTAAATGCACATAATCCATGCTCTATATATACAGGTGAGTTCAAAAGTCCTTTGAGTATTTAGACAATATATAAAATGATTATTTAAAAATTTTTTAAAGAATTTTTATATAATTTTCATATACCTTTTGCTACTTTCTTGTGTGTGTGTATATATATATATATATATGTATGTATGTATGTATGTATGTATGTATGTATGTATGTATGTATGTGTATGTATGTATGTATGTATGTATGTATGTATGTATCAGGTCATCCCATAGGTTCTGTTTGAATTTTAAATATAGAAAACAAGTGATCAAATGTTATTTTTAATTGAAATTTAATCATCAATGTACCTTCCCTGATTATCTATGACTTCCTTTCATCTATTTACAAGCTTTCTAATCCCATCAATGTAAAATTCTTTTGGTTTCAAAGCGAAGGACTCTGAAATGTCAGTTTTGACCTCCTCCTGGCTTGTGAAAGTTATAATCCCCAAATGATTCTGTAAATTAGGAAACAAATGGTAGTCTGAAAGAGCAAGGAGAATAAGGTGGATGAGGAATTTTTTCCCAACCAAGCTCTTAGATCTTCTGTGATGTGATCATTGCAGTGTGGGGTCATGCAAGATGTGTCTGAGACTACTCTTAATCGTTGGGTGCAAGTTCCATCAAGCTTGAATTCTAGATTGGTTAAAGCATCGTTGCTCCAAAAGAAACTGGATGCTTCTGCAAAGGAATCTTTTCCTTGTAACAGAAAAGACATTTTTCTAGTATAGAACAACAGCCTGGATGCTTACCAAAAAACCTGGAATCCAAGTTAGATGGATCTCACATTTGATTATTATTTTAATAACCCTGAAAACGATGAAAGCTAAAGTTAACATCTCTGGAATTTGAACTCAGAATGTAAAAGGCTGAAACAAATGCTGCAAGGCATTTTATTCCATGTTCTCATAATTTTTATAGCTTGTCAAGCTAATAATAATAATAATAATAATAATAATAATAATAATAATAACAAGAGCACTCAGAGAGTGCAAATGTCCACCAAGGCAACACCAACGGACTCTCAACGATTAGCCAGAGAGGATTTTTAAAATGAAAATATCTGAAATAAACTCAACTGCTGTCACAAACGAGAATACTAAAAGTAAACCTGACTGCTTTAAAAAATTCAGTAAAGAAATGGAAAATAAATCCAGAGTCCTTGTTCGTTACTGGATCAATCCCAAAATCTAATCAATTTGTGCCAGTCATGAGGCCAAACATCCCTGAAAGTTTCATCTGAATCCATCTAGCAGTTCTTGAGATATCTTGTCCATGGACAATCAAACAAACAAACAAACATGATTGAAAACCATACCTCCGCCTTTGCTAAGGCACAGGTAATAATGATAATAATAATAATCATAACAATAATAATAATAAAAGAATTTGGAGCATGCACGTGGTAAAAGTTTTGTCTATGATAATTGGTGCGTTGGGAACCTATAAATCAAGATATAGACAGCTGGCTGAAGGAGATTGAAATAGAATGCCATGTAGGGCTCCCACAGAACGTTTGTCTCTTAGGTACAGCAAGGATTATCAGGAGGGATCTAAGCACATGAAAAACTGCTGAAAACTTGTGGATACCTCAGGTTACCCACACAATTCCTGCCAGGAATAAGACTAAACCTGAGCTAAGCCAAAATAATATTAAAGGTTTCGAATTTTGGCACAAGGCCTGCAATTTTGGTGGGAGGTGGCTACTCAGTTACATGACCCCCAGTGATCAGTTTGTACTTGCTTTATCGACCCCATTGGAAGGAATGGCAAAAGTCGACCTCGGCAGAATTTGAACTCGGAATATAAAGATGAACAAAATGCTGCTAAGCATTTTGCCCAGCACTCTAATTATTTGAGCAGGTTTCTGTCTCAAATAATAATAATAATAATAATAATCAGAAGGAGGAAAACAGCTATAAACAATAAAAAATAAAGACTGACATAAAATCACACTATATTTAATGAATGGTTATTTTATAAATGGAATAGATGCTCATTTATAAATGGATGCTATATATTTCAGCTGAATATGATTATCTGTCTGTCTGTCTATCTACCTCTGTCTCTCCCTACACATGCATATATAAAGATATACACGTGTGTATATCTATGTATATGTGTGTGTATATATATATATAATATATATATATTATAATACATACAGATACATACATACATATGTAGTATGCTTGTATCTATCTATTTATCTATCTATATAAAATACATACATATATATATATATATATATATATATATATATATATATAGATATATATATAAATATATATAGATATATACATATATATAGATATATATATATATAATATATACATATACTTATATATTACATATATATATTAATATATATATATATATTATATATATATACACATATAATAAATATATATATATAATATATAATATATATAAATATATATAAATATATATATCTATATATAAATATATATAATATATATATAATTATCTATATATATATATATATATATACAATATATATATACATATAATATATACATATATATATAATATAACATTATATACATATATATATACATCATATATAATCATATATATATACATATATATATATATAACATAATATATAATACACATAGATATAATACATATATAAGGATTATAATATATATACATATACATAGATATATATATATAACAGATATATATAATATATACATAATATATATATATATATATATATACATATCTATATATATAATATACAATATATATGATATATACATATTATAATATATATATACATATATCATATATATATACATATATATAGTATATATACATATATAATATATATATATATATCTATATATTTATTATACATATAGATATTTATATATACATCTATTATATATATACATATAATATAATATATACATATATATATATATATATACATATATATATATATATTATACATATATATATCTATATATACATATATATATATATACATATATATATATATCCACTATATATATATATACTTATATATATATATACTATATATATCATATATACATAGATATATTATATATATACATATTATATATACTATATACATATATATATATATATACACATATATATATAATACACACACTTAGGACAGTATCATTGTGTGTGAAAAAAGAAAATGGTTAAAAGTAGTGAAAAAGTCAGAAACACAAATTTGGAATAAATTCAATATCTGAAAAATAAATGGAAAGAAACACTTGAAATGTAAGGAGAAAAGAAATATCTTGTCAGCAAATTTATTAAATTCCTTTTTTTTTTTTCAATAAATTTTTTTTTTTTTTTTTTTTTAATTCTTGAACCATTTTTAAAGAATGTACCAAAATTCAGTGGTGAAAATATAAGTATGAGAATGTGGTGAGTATGTGTTTGTGTGTGTATAATTGAAGAAGATTCATACATACATGTACATGTGTTTGTGTGTATGTATCTATCACCCAATATATTTAAATATATATGCGTATGTGTGTGTGTTTGTGTAAATGTGTATTGACACATGCACATATGTGTGTATATATGAATGTATATATTACAAAGGGTTTTAGTTAAATGTGCATGCTCTTACGAATACATTATGTTTGTACGCACACAAGCATACATATATACATACAAGCATACATACGTATGTACATAAATGCATGCATTCATATATATATGTATACATATTGATTTTGATCAATAACTTGCTTTTGGGAATATCAATAGACAATAGTTGTCAGCAAACATTTTATTGTATTTCATTTTATTTATTTATATATATCTATATATTTATTATTATTATTATTTTATCTATTATTATTATTATTATTAGGAAAACCTGGGACGACGGTTGGTGAAGCACGACCTTCGAACTTTAGGTCTCCTAAGGAAATGTCTAGAGACCGAGACCTATGGAAGTTGCTGTGCATGAGAAGACCCGGCAAGACTAGTCAGGCCATAACCCGTTGCCCCGACCTCGGACGTAGTCAGTCCTGTGCATACCTTCTTTCTGTGACACTTATGAAGACCTGTTGAGGCAAGTGAGAAAATCAAATCAAATCAAACAATCAAAATAGATGAACATCAGTGGAATTGTATCTTTGGGTGGTACCAGTGCCGGGGCCACAAGAAAACCACCCAACGTGGACGTAACAGTACCGCATCGACTGCCTCCGTGCTGTGGGCACAACAAACACCATCGATCGTGCCGTTCGCAGCCTCATCTGGCACCTGTGCCGGTGGCACAGAAAGACACATCCGAAGACCCGGCGACGTAGTCAGTCCACCTGTGCATACCTTCCCTCTTATGACACTGTGAAGACCTGTTGAGGCAAGTGTGTGACACTTGTGAAGACCTGTTGAGGCAAGTGAAAATTCAAACCAAATCAAAATAGATGAATATTCAATGGAATTTGTATCTTTGTGGTTCCAGTACCGGTGGCACACAAGAACCATCCGAAGTGGCCGTAGCTGGTATGCATCGACGGGCCTCCGTGCTGTGGGCACAACAAAACACCATCTGATCGTGCCGTTCGCCGCCTCACTTGGCACCTGTGTCGGTGGCACATAAAAACACCATCCAAAAGACCCGGCGACGGAGTCCGTCTACATGTGCATACCTTCCCTCTTATGACACTTGTGAAGACCTGTTGAGGCAGAGGCAACAGAGGCAAGGTGTGACACTCTTGTGAAGACATGTTGATGCAGAGGCAAGTGTGTGACACTTGTGGAGACCTGTGAGGCAAGTGTGTGACACGCGTGACACTTGTGAAGACCTGTTGAGGCAAGTGAAAATCAAACCAAATCAAATAGATGAACATCAATGGAATTTGTATCTTTGTGGTTCCAGTACCGGTGGCACCACAAGAAAACCATCCGATCGTGGCCGTTCGCCAGCCACATCTGGCACCTGTGTCGGTGGCACATAAAGACACCATCCGAAGACCCGGCGACGTAGACAGTCCACCTGTGCATACCTTCCTTCTTGTGACACTTGTGAAGACTGTTGAGGCAAGTGACACTTGTGAAGACCTGTTGAGGCAAGTGAAAATCAAATCAAATCAAAACAAATCAAAATAGATGAGCAAATGGAATTTGTATCTTTGTGGTACCAGTGCCGGTGGCACACAAGAAAATCATCCGAACGTGGCCGTAGCCAGTACCGCATAGACTGGCCTCCGTGCTTTGGGGACGTAACAAACAACCATCCGATCGTGGCCGTCCGCCAGCCTCATCTGGCACATGTGTCGGTGGCACATAAAAACACCATCCGAGCGTGGCCGTCTGCCAGCCTCGTCTGGCACCTGCCAGCCTCATCTGGCACCTGTGTCGGTGGCACATAAAAACACCATCCGAGCGTGGCGTCTGCCAGCCTCGTCTGGCACCTGTGTCGGTGGCACATAAAAACACCATCCGAGCGTGGCCGTTCGCCAGCCTCGTCTGGCACCTGTGTCGTGGCACATAAAAATCACCCACTACACTCTCGGAGTGGTTGGCGTTAGGAAGGGCATCCAGCTGTAGAAACACTGGCAGATCTGACTGGCCTGGTGCAGCCTTCGGCCCCAGACCCCAGTTGAACCGTCCAACCAGCTAGCATGGAAAACGGACGCTAAATGATGTGATGATGATGATGATGATATATTATTACAAGTTATTTATCCAAATACTGCTGCACTATTTCTCACTGCATTTAGTCACCAGACACTTTAGGGTTTTCCTTAAAAAAATATATTTTCTCTCTCTCTCTTGTTTTATTTTTACCTCACGTTCACTTTTCCACCCGAATTGTTTTATTTCAGTTTCAAAGCTGTTGCTATTGGTGTTATCGTCGTTGCCGTCGTCCTCGTCATCGTTGCCATTGTTGTGTTATTGTTGTTGTTGTGTTGTTGTATTTAAAAAGGCTTCTGTTGTTCAACTTTATTCGAAATCTATCAGATATAGAGTACAACTAATTTACATGATACTATAAAAGAAAGCAGCTCTGCCGCAAACAACGACAACCACCACCATCTCCACCACCAGCACCACCAACAACACAAACAACAGAACTAGAATAGTCAATAAAAGTTAGAGAGAAAAATAGAATAAAGATTAAATTCAATGGCGCCACAGGTGTGTGTGTTATAAATGATCTTGGCTTTCTTGAATTTGTAATCTCATTATATTCTAATGCTTCTTATGTTCCTTTGGCTCATCAAATTACATTAAGGCACCTGTATTAAAGAAACGAAACAGAGGAGTTAATAAAAGACAGAAACCCATCACAATATGAGAACAACGAAATTTAAGCAGCGGGGCGCGGGGGGGACATATGGTGCTGAAAAAGCTGTTCTCTTTTGCTAACGTCTCATACACCAGACATGATTCTTTTGTGTTGTGAAAGTGAGAGAAAAGAGGCACAAGAGAATATAGGAGAGGGATAGATAGATAGATAGATAGATAG
>NC_043017.1:22000054-22027554 GCF_006345805.1 Octopus sinensis | reverse complement strand
AAGAGAGAGGGATAGAAAGGTAGAGACACAGGGAAAGAAAGAGAGATAGATAGGCAGAGAGACAGTGAGAGAAGGAGAGTCAGGGAGTAGTGAGGAGGGGTGGAAATGAGGGGGGGAAGTTAAAAGGGGAAGAAGTAATAGAATAAAGATGAGAAAGGAGATGGGGAGAGAGAGAAAGTGAGAGGGGAAAATAGATTGTTGGTTAAATAAAAAGAGAGAGAGAGAGAGGAAGGATCGTGAGGTCTGGAGAAATAAATTATAAAGAAGGGTAAAATAAAGGTAGAGAGAGAGAGCGGGGGGAGATAGGGAGAGCAGTTCGTTAGATAAATAGAGAGAAGAGGGAAGCTAGTCATGAGAGAAGGGATGCAAAGAGGGAGTAAATGCAAACGAAGGAGAGAGATGGAGAAGCAAAAGGTAAAGAAATGGTAAAAGAAAGACAAAGAGGAGAAGAGAGAGAGAGAGAGAGAGAGAGAGGAAGAAAGAAAGAAAGAGAGAATGATATGCAAGATGGGAAAGTGAAAGTTCATAGATGAAGAAGTAGTGAAAGACAGACAAAGAGGGAAAGAGAGAGAGAGAGAGAGAGCTAGAGATGTGTGTGTGAGGCTGTAAATTAATGAAAGAAATAGAGGAAGTAGCTATATTGAAGGGGAGTGTAGAGGGGGAAAGGGTGAGAGGAAAGATATGCAAGGAAAGAACATATGTGTGTGTGAATGAGAGTAAGGTGTAGAAAGTAAGAAGGACTTTTAAAAAATGCATGATTGAAAAAGATTATGTAAGATTATAAGATATAAACTGTGAAAAAGGGAAACAACATGAGACGGGGCAGGGCGACAAACGGACAGACAGACATGCAGACAGACAGAGTGAGAGAGAGAGAGAAAGAAACGGAGAGGTGAGTGAGTGAAAATGATTATGATAACATAAAAACTCCCCTTGTCTTCATCCAAATGCCATTGTGCTTCCATGAATGAGGCAGACTTTCTATGGTTACTCTTTACTCTTTTACTTGTTTCAGTCATTTGACTGCGGCCATGCTGGAGCACTGCCTTTAATCGAGCAACTTGACCCCGGGACTTATTCTTTTGTAAGCCCAGTACTTATTCTATCGGTCTCTTTTGCCAAACCGCTAAGTGACGGGGACTTAAACACACCAGCATCGGTTGTCAAGCAATGCTAGGGGAACAAACACAGACACACAAACACATACACACACACACACACACATATATATATATACGATGGGCTTCTTTCAGTTTCCGTCTACCAAATCCACTCACAAGGCTTTGGTCGGCCCGAGGCTATAGTAGAAGACACTTGCCCAAGGTGCCACACAGTGGGACTGAACCTGGAACCAAGTGGTTGGTAAACAAGCTACTTACCACACAGCCACTCCTGCACCTATGGTTGTAGTTTTTCCCTAAAAAATTGCCAGACTTTGAAATTCTCTTCCATCTCATTGTTTTCTTCCTTCTTAAGACCTGAACTATTGCAATTCTAAAATAAATTCATTCCTTTCATCTCATTTTCTTCTTCTTCATTGTAGCTTACACGAAGTGGCTTCTTACTATGTTTGGAACTTTCTGATTTGAAAACTTAAAAAATATTAAAAGGAATGAAGGAAGTTGTCTGTGTGTGCATGTGTGTGTATACACATCTATAAATATATTAGTATGTATATATATATATATATATATTGCTGGAATTTATAGAAAAACAAAGATGATGACAGGTGTATGAACAACTAGCAAATGTATTAGTTTTACACTCGGGAAAAAATGAAAAAGTATTTTACATTTCGAGCCTACACTCTTCAACAGAAAAGAATAAAGAAAATAAACAGAGAGAGAGAGTGTGGAAAAAAACTTGTAGATTTCAGTGGTCCAGCATAACAAATATATATATATACATGGAAAGCAAATGTTAAAGTATGATGATGATGATGATAATGATCATCATCATCATAGCACCAGCATCCTCTTTTCCATGCTTACAAAATGTGTCAATGCTGATTTTCTACAGCTGGATGCCCTTCCTGTTACCAATCCTCATCTGTTTCCAACTGTGATATGATCCCAAGACAAAGAGACAGTAATACACACACACATACACACACATGTATATACAGCAGGCTTCTTTAAGTTTCTCTCTACAAAATCCACTCACAAGACTTTGTTGACCTAGAGATATAGCAGAAGACACTCGCCCAAGGTGCCACGCAGTGGGATTGAACCAGGAATCAATATGGTTGTGAAGCAAGCTTCTTACCACAAAGACACATCTTTATATATCATAAATCACATAAACCAGAAATAAACCACCCGAATGTAATCAATAAAAAGAGTAATAGGGAACTTACTGTGGGGCAGAAAATTTGGTGTTTCAGGCAAAGTCCTCCTTCAAGGGAAAAGCTGAAAAGAGAGAAATAAATGAGAAGACAACAGTGTTTCACATCCTCTAAGTTACAAAAAAGGAAATTATAAGGAGTTATATTTAGACATGCATTCATAAATACATGCAAGAGAAAGATGACATCTATGAACCTTTAATAAGGAGCTCGCAAATCCAGTACTCAAGATGGACTTTCCCTGTCATACCCATCATTATTGGAGCAACGGGGTACATACCGATCTGTCCAGAGCAAAGTAAAGCTGAACTTTGGTTCTTGGAGAGAGAATGTGATACCTTAATTCATATATTACAAATGCTCATACTATCTGGGACTAGAAAAATCTGCAAGACCTCCTTAAGATCTAAAGGATGATGGTTAAATTAAAATACTTTCTTTCACAACCTTGCTACCAAGTTGGTGGATGGGTAGAAGTTGACTGTAAATTAAAAAGAAAAGAGAACATATATACATAAAGACCAATGAAAAAGAAAATACCTAGGCTGAACTGTTGAGAAATCTGCAGTTATTCTATCCAGATTACAAGTTCAGGTTTATACCTGTAATTATTGGGGCCCTTGGATATATAACACACTGCCTAAGTACTAATCTTGAGAAATTAGGCTTCTCAAAACCAGAAAGGAGAAAATTGATTCAAAGACTGAAGATCTAAGCCATTACTGGAACTGTAAAAATCTGTAAAACTTTCCAGAAGTTTATCATTTAAATGTATTAAAGCATGTCTAGATATGCAGGTATATGCATGAGAAGACATGCATTAAGCAAAACATACAAATCTGCACATATACATATATACAAAAATGCCTGTTGATGTTGATGAAATTCCAGTGAAAGAGCCTTGGATCTAGATTAGAAAATGGCTCCTTCTCAATTGGCAAGAAATCTTGTAATAAAACTGAATAATGATATACAAGCACACAGACAGGCAGATAGACAGACAGACAGGTAGATAGATAGAAGTATATACATTTATATGAATCTGTGTGTGTGTGTATGTGTGTGTGGATCTATGTATATGCAGTGATGCAGCAAGGAACTGTATGTAAGAGAATGGGAAAGAGAGAAGCAAAGAGGGATGTGAGGGATTATAAATGGGAAGAACCAAGAAAGTGAAAGTAAAATGATTGAGACGAAGCAGAAAAGAACTATGGTGATACTGAAAGAATGATGCGGGGAGTGACACCATCAAAGGGAGAGAGAGAGAGAGAGAAAGAGAGGAAAGAAGACAGGTTAATTAGTGAGAAGATGATAGAATAAATAGATAATGCTATGTAATAAAAAAGGAAAAAAAAAACACACAGAGCAGGAAAAAATATAAAAGACTCATAAGAATATAAAACAGAAAAAAATTTATGAAAACAGAAATCTAAAATTCATCATCAGAGAGTCTGGAATAAACTGTGATGGAGTTAGGCATTAAAAATCGAGTAGATAAAGTTTTAACTGAAAACACCATCCAATTACTTGGGTCAAACCAAAAGTCAGTAGCTTATTTAGGTTTAATGCTGTGTTGGAATCTTTGCCAAATAACGGCACTGTATTCTTCTTCTTCTTTAAAGAGCAGTCTATTACAGTTTATTGGCAGTGTATTAGAAAGCACTAAAAACGGCAACACTTTCTCTTTCTTTCTCTCTCTGTGTTATATAATCTTCTCGTTTCTTATATGTTTGCTAATTGTTGTTGTTGTTGGTTTGTTTTAGGTGCAGAATCTAATTTAAATGTGTTTGGTTGTGGGAATTATTTTGCAGTAAAATTTCTTGGCTTGGTTCTAAACAAAGTCGTGGACACTGGCTATAGGTCTAAAGTGTTTTGCTGTGAAGGGGCGCAATTGTAGCTGTGTGGTTAAAGCAGGTTTCTTTGGAATTGTGTTGTTCCTGATTTGAGGCTATTTTGTATGTGTAACGGTTTGAATAAATGTCTTCAGCTGTAGCTCTAAGACCAATTCCTTGCGAATGGAATTTGGTAGATGGAAACTGCACAGCTCTGATACATGTATGTGTGTGTGTTTGTGTGTGTGTGCTGCTGTGTCTATGCATGTTGTCATGTGTGTGTTTGTGTCATTCTGTTTATGTATGTGTTCTACTATAGCCCCAGAATAAGTACTAGGTTCTCAAAGAATAAGTCCTGGGGTTGATTTGTTTGACTAAACGTGGTGCTCCACAATCAAATAACAGAAACAAATAAAAGAAAAAGAATAAAAGAGTACAAGTATACATATATATATGTTTGTGCATGTGTGTCTTTGTGTTTGTCTTCGTCTTCCCATCACTTGACAGTTGGTGTTGGTTTGTTTATACTCTTATAACTTAGCCTTTCAGTGAAAAAGACCATTAGAATAAGTACCAGATTTAAACAATACATACTAATGGTGATTTGTTCGGCTAAACCCTTTAAACCGTTGCCCCAGCATGGCCACAGTCCAATGACGGAAACAAGTAAAAGATAGAAGAGCTCTGAAAGACTTGATTATAACTCTTGACTTTCAAATTGTGCATTTGTATAACTGATTTTCTGCTTCTGAGGAAATTTGCTATGCTTTTTTTCCCTTCCTTTCACTACAATACTGTAATACAAGTCAACCATTATTTTCTCAAGATGTTTTATTCCCATCAGTGAACTCTAAGACCTGGTAATACAGTAGGTCAGCCAGTATTTTTTCCGTCAGTGAATTCTAAAAGAAGTAAAAATCTAAGATAACCTGCCTCTCATCGAGAACAGAATATGTTGCAGCACCAAAAATAATTAATGATGCTCTGCTCTGTTTCCATAATATTTGCTGGAGAACTACCATATTTCTCATAAAACATATTAAAAGATTTAACATTGCAATAAAAATCAGTCTAATGATTTCTCTTTCTTTAACCATTAACCGAAGGTTTGTAGCGGGGCTCCTCCTATCCCAATCATGTCTCACAAAAATTTCTTGTAATTTTAACGTTTTTTTTTAGGAAAGATGAAAAAAAAACCATTCAATTAATTTCAGTAAAATTTGAAATGAAAACAAAAGGAAAAAAAGATTCATAATTCAAAAACAATGAGGTGAACAGTTTTGGTCTCTGGCTACTTTGTTGTACCTGCTCAACTTGATTCACATTGCTGGAAGTCAATACATAACAACACTAAATTGTGTAACCTTTAACTGTTTGTTTTAACAGAAGACATTGCTTAATAAAGTCTTCTGTTGTTTTCTTCTTATTTTTTTCTCACTCTGCGTTCTACAAGGTTTGTTTCCAATTAAACTTTCACACACCTAAAATTTAAAACTAAACACTTAAAAGAACACGGTTCTCATCTTGAAATCCAAACTCCTTAGTTACTGATTGATATGTTTTAATGATTTGCAAAGCTTGGCCATAAAGAAAAAAAATCAATAATTTAGATTTTTTTTTTCCCAGTCTATTTACAGCTGATTGCTTTTGATCTGTTTCTTTATACTCTCTATAACTTCTATGTAATCTTTAGAATTTTTTATCAGCAAAAGCTTAAATGTTTTCTTTTTGATTTTTTCTCTAATTTTTTTCTATTTTTTATGGATTTTGTCAGTCCAGCATTGAAAAACTTGCACTAAAATAACTTCTTTATAAACTCACTTTATTTTTCCTATCTATTGCATGAGTGCAAGTAATATATAATAAATAAGAAAGGATATAATAAACAGCCAATCTTTATCATATTCATCATCTTTTAACGTCTCTCTTCCATGCTGGCATGGGTCAAATAATTTGACAAGATCTGGTAAGTCAGAGAATTGCGTCATGATCCAGTGTCTGCTTTGCCATAATTCCTATGGTTCAATGATCTTCCAAGTGACATCCACATTACAGAGGGTAACTGGGTGCTTTTTTTTTATGGCAGCAGCACATGTGAGGTTACCAAATACCTTCTTGAATCAAATTCTTCTTTATTTAATATTTTTGAAATTATTGAAAAGTAGGAATAAAAATATAAATAAATAGAATTAAGATTTTAAGAATTACTGCAGCATTATCTGAAATCATAGCTGAAATAAAAATTGCACTGGAATCCCATTCTTATAAATTGAACATAATTAAGAAATATAAAAGATTGAAAACAAAAGAAGGATTGCTTAAAATTACAATATAATCTCAATATTTTAGTCAAATTATCTTTTTGTCTTAATTTTTATCACTCAGAGAAAATATGAGATAATCCTCAATCCAAATATTGTCACAGCATAAACCCTCAGTATCTGAATTAGAATCCTCATTTAACCACACTCGTTGTTAGAGTCCTGATATTATTGTTGTCCAAAAGTCTTGATGCTTTAAGCTTCCTCTCAGCCTGTGTCTTCTTGACAAAATTATTACTCAAGCTTTTGGTAAAAGATTATTAATTTGAATAAATTTTTTGAAGATCGTGTGCCATAGAATAATTTTCTGAATTTAAAAAGTCTGAATGTTTAAGATAATTAGGGGCATATTAAAACATAGCCATATCCATGATCAGGATATGATCTTATTTAACCTCACTTGACGAAACTGAGGAAGCTGAAACGTGGTTCGCTCAAACAGCATAGCTCAAGACTAATTTTATTTTATCAATCTACTCACACACACACACACATGTAGGTGAAGACGTGGCTGTGTGGTAAGAAGCATGCTTCCTAACCACATGGTTCCGGGTTCAGTCCCACTGTGTGACACCTTGGGTAAGTATCTTCTACTATAGCCTCGGGCCCACCAAAGTCTTGTGAGTGAATTAGGTTGACAAAAACTTTAAGAAACCTGTGATATATATATATATATATATATATATATATATATAGATAAATAGATAGATATACATATATATGTATGAACATATATATATATATCTCCATATATCCATATATATATATATATATATAGATAGATAGATAGATATACATATATATCTATATCATCTATCTATCTATCTATCTATCTATCTATCTATCTATATATATATATATATATATATATATATATATATATATATATATATTTGTGTGTATGTATGTCTGTTCCCCCACCATTGCTTGACAACCAATGTTTGTGTGTTTATATCCCTGCAGCATAGCAGTTCAGCAAAAGAGACTGATAGAATAAGTACTAGGCTTACAAAGAATAAGTCCTGGGGTCGATTTCTTTGACTAAAGTCCTTTACAATGGTGTCTCAGCATGGTTGCAATCAAATGACTGAAACAAGTAAAAGAATATCTCTCTCTCTCTCTCTCTCTCTCTCTCTATATATATATATATATATATACATACATGATGGGCTTCTTTTAGTTTCCATCTACCAAATCCACTCACAAGGCTTTGGTCGGCCCGTGGCTATAGTAGAAGACACTTGCTCAAGGTGCCACTCAGTGGGACTGCACTTGGAACCATGTGGTTGGGAAGCAAATTTCTTACCACACAGCCATGCCCTGAATAGATTTAAGGATGCGCCTATAAACACACATATCAAAACATCTTTACTTCGATTTCTTTCTGGTCAATCAATTATTTTAAACATGGATTTGTAAGAAACCTGCTAAAATCTTCACATGGGTTTACGTATATATTATATATAGATCTGCTTGAACTAGAATTTGATGAGCTAGTTAAGTTAAGTTTTTGGCTCAAAAAGCAAAAATCAAGGCCATGTATGGGGGACATGGAGTTATGTACAGGGAGGGTGTTCATGCTAAGAGTTCAGGCCATTTCTGGTCAAGAGAGACTCTGAACTGAGCGGTCATCGGCATCTTCACTATCTCGTCCGGCAGCTTATTCAACGGATCCGCAACCCAGACGGAGAAAGCCCCTCTCCTTCGATTGAGATGAAATTGTCACAGATAGAGCTTTTCGGAGTGACCCCGCAGCGGACGCTCTGGAGCAGGAGTGAAGAACAGCTCTTTCGAGAGGTTACACTTTCCGCTTATGGACAGCAATAAAATCAGCTAACTGAAAGTAGCAAGCATAAATTTAATTCATAAACCCTCTTTCCGATCACAACACAGAAGCATATTTTAAGCAAGGAAGAAATCCGGTTCTATTTGCTGTGGAAGCCAGAAGGGGATTTTTGAAGATGTTAAATGCAAACCGTTTACAGAAATATCTGTAAATTTATTAATCAAAGCCTGAAACAACATGTTGGGAATTAAGCAGAGGGATTAAAGGGACTTTCAGTTTGGTTCTGCATTAGCATCAAACTTCCATTTCTGATGTTATGGGTATTATTTTTGCCCCTATTTTTTTAACATTTTATTTTTTTATTATTGTATATATATAGGTTTTGTTTCCTGCTTTTTGGTTTTGGTTTATGGTAAACTACAAATATGGGAGGCTTACAGTTTTATTTCTTGAGTAAAGAGAAACATAAATGGTTTGTCTGTGTGTTTCAATGTGTGCATTTTCATGTGTGTGTGTATTTATATATATATATTATATATATACATACATACATGCATATATATATATATACACACAACACACATATATATATACACACACACATACATACATATATATACACACATACATATATATATATATATATATATATATATCTACACATACATTTTCACATATATATATTTATGTATGTGTGTGTATACACACACTTATATATATATATATATATATATAAATGCATATATCCATAAATACACACACACACATACATGGAAATTTTTCTTTCTGTCTCCCTCTATATATGTAGGGTTATATGTCTGATGTCTGTCTATTTATGTATATTTATAATATATACATATACACACACACACAAATATGCGCAAGTCTATACAAATATACACATATATCAATGTGTATAGATGACTGAAGATATTCTGAGAGAGGGGGAGAGAGAGAGAGAGAGAGAGAGAGAGAGAGAATGAGAGAGGAATGAAGCAGAGAAAGGATGATAGAGCAGAAGGAGTAATAATGCCAATAAAAGTGAAAAAGAAATTGGTAAACAGAGTAAATGTTATCGGAACACATAAATTTTCATCCCCAAAATTGCCTGCAGCACTCAGCAAAAATCTTTCTGAATTAAAAATCTTCAAACTTCCACAAGATTTTGAAACAAATTTCAGATTTTAACATAATACTATGTTCCGTTTGAAAATATGTGTTACTTGTAGCCTTGCCTCTGTTTCTTTTTATCTTAAGATTTTCTTCATTGGTTTTGTAATAAGAAATGTCACAAGGCGCAGGAGTGGCTGTGTGGTAAGTAACTTTTTTACCAACCACATGGTTCTGGGTTCAGTCCCACTGTGTGGTACCTTGGGCAAGTGTCTTCTACTATAGCCTCGGGCTGACCAAAGCCTTGTGAGTGGATTTGGTAGACGGAAACTGAAAGAAGCCCGTCGTATATATGTATATACATATATTTGTATGTGTGTTTGTGTGTCTGTATTTGTCCCCCTAGCATTGCTTGACAACTGATGCTGGTGTGTTTATGTCCCCGTCACATAGCGGTTCAGCAAAAAGAGACCGATAGAATAAGTACTGGGCTTACAAAGAATAAGTCTCGGGATTGAGTTGTTTGATTAAAGGCGGTGCTCCAGCATGGCCACAGTCAAATGACTGAAACAAGTAAAAGAGTAAAGAATAAGAAGGTGGAATACGCAAGTTTGGTAAAACATGTTAAAATCTTCCTGATAACCGATGACCTAATTTAGTTGGGAGACTGGCTACTGATAGGAAGTATATGTGATTTGCAACTTGCTCGAATGAAAGTGGGATCTTGTTATTTCAGTGAATACACACACACACACCTAGGTAGATTGAATGATAGATAAATAAAAGGTATTGTTAATTTGGGCAAAAGACTTGTTAAGTTCTCTGCTAATACAAGTACACCAGGCTAACAAAAGGTTTTTTTAATTGATATAGAAATGCAGGTAATCCTAAGGTGAGATCTGAAGTCAAAGTTCATCAACATTTGACTTTGTAAATCCATGTCTACTTTACTAAGATAATAAGGTGTTTTCACAGAGTGATATACAAGAAATGGCTTAAATAATGAGCTTAAATAATAGGCATGGCCGTGTGGTAAGAAGCTTGCTTCCTAACCACATGAGTCTGGGTTCAGGGCCACTGCATGGCACCTTGAGCTACTATAGCCTCGGGCCAACCAAAATCTTGTGAGTTGATTTGATAGACGGAAACTGAAAGAAGCCCATAACACACATATATATATTTATGGTTAATTCAAACAAGAAAGCACAAAAAAACACAACAACGCGAGGACGTGGAACAAATATAGTATTATTGGACGCTAAGGAAAGAAGGAGGGTTTAATGTTTCGAGCGGAGCTCTTCATCGGAAACATAGGAGAAGGAAAGATCCAGAGAAGGGAAGACAGAGGAAAAAATCGCCAACGGTACACACGAGGTCACATATATATACACACCAACACTGGTTGTCAAACGGTGATGGAGTGGGGGCACAAACACAGACACAAAGACACATGAACATAGATATATATACATATATATATATATGTCCCTGAAGCTTAGAAGTTCAGCAACAGAGACCGATAAAATAAGTACCAGGTTTTAAGAAATAAGTACTGGGGTTGATTTGTTACTTATGTACATACATATGCATGTATATATAAATATTAACACAATGAACAATATAACAATGCATATATATGCGAATATATATAGATGTGTGTGTGTATGTGTGTGTGTATGTATATAGGAAAGAAGGTTTGAAAATGCAGAGGTCTTTTAAAGATGTTTATTGACTTAACCGGTTTCACTTTTTTAAAAAAGATTATCAAAAGTAAAATGTAAAGCTTTGTATAAGCTCTGTTGTGTTAAAGAATGGTTATCACAATTGTATTAAAGTACATGTTATTCAGTCTTATCATTATCAAAGACTGTTTAACTCTATTTCAATACAATTATGATAACCATTTTTTAACACAACAGACCTTATACAAAGCTTTACATTTTACTTTTGATAATCTTTTTTTAATAAAAGGGAAACCGGTCAAGTCAATAAACATCTTTAAAAGACCTCTGCATTTTCAAACCCTCTTTTCTATATATTTTCACTCGTGCGGTACCTTGCAAGTTTACTTCGTTACATATATATATATATATATATATATATATATATATATATATTAGAAGGTTTGGAGATGATGTACAGGTATTTTATATTAGAAGAAATGAGGTACTCAGAAATTTGGATGGTTTTATATTTACAGATATTTATTTGTATATTACATATTTGTATATACATCATATAATGTATATCATATATCAGCACTTGCGTCCATTCTGGTGGAGATTTCAAATATATATATATATATATATATATATATATATATGTATGTATGTATATATATGTAAAACAAAGTATACATATACATATATATGTGCTTTCATATAATATGCATATATAAGTATATGTACATATGCATGTATAAATATATATATATATCCATGTATGTATATATATATATATATATATATATATATATATATATATATATATATGGATGGATGGATGTATCCATGCATGTATATATATATGTGCATCTAACCACATGCACATATTTAAAGATGCATATATATATACATACATATACATGTGTGTGCATATATGATATAAACACATATACACATGCTCACACACACACTAACACACACATCTATATTGACATATATGTACTTCTAATACATACCTATGCACTTTATAATTTATTTTCCGCTTCCACCCACATCCTCCAATGTACCCCTCGACACACACACATACGTACATACACACATACACATCTGTAGTTCAGTTTCTTAGTTTCTTTTTTTATATTTTTTTCTTTTTATTTCTGGGTTTTTTTTTCCTCTCCCCCTTTTTCCATTGATGTCATATTAAATGCAAACTTTGTTACCTGCCAGCACAAGCTATTCTAAAGGGGAAAATAAACCTTATTGTTGGCAGCACATTTTTAGTACTGGGTCCAGAAAGAGAAAGAGAGAGAGAGAGAGATAGTGAGAGAGAGAGAGAGAAAGAGAGAGAGAGAGCAATAGCAGCAGATCAAAGTACACCAATAGCATCAAAGAGGATATTTTGTGCTGTCTTAGTCACACAGGCAACCTTGCTGTAATAGCATATGATGGTCATAAGTGGAGTCAGTCAGTCACATTCACTATTGACATCAAAAGACTACCATTCCCATTTTCACTTGAGTACACACCATTCATACATATATTCATTTATTTATTTTCATCCGAAATTCTTATTTTATTTTATTTATATCTTATTTTGTTTTCATTTTTGTTCTCCTCCAACCAACTTTGCATCCACTATTACTTTTACTTCTGTTTCTATTTTGCATCCGAAAAAAGCCAGTAGCAAGCTGTTTGTGATTATTTCTGTACATTTATCTTACATCAAGCATCGTGATTATTATATGTGAAAGAGAACTTCTACTTGATGGGTTCAGTCAGGCTTGTACGGTTTGTACTATGATTTATTAATTATAGAAAACAAAATATGAAAAAAAAAACAAAAAACAACCCAAAGCTATTTTCTGAACTAACTGTTTCTGTCAAACCTTCCTTTTGGCGAAAAGACTATCGCGGTAGAATTTTTCTTGTTCTGTTAAAATAAAAATAATTTTCTTTTGGCTTTATCAACAAGAGAAAATACAAAATTCTATTTCATAATTACAATAATAATTCTTTTCCAATTTTGGCATAAGGCTGGCAAGGGGAAATCTTGATTATAACCACTTCAGTACTTGGTACTTTATTTTATTAACCCTACTCCACAAAGGACGAAAGGCAAAGCTGATCTTGGTATGATTTGAACTTGGAATGTTAAGAGATGGATGGAATGCCACGAAGCATTTTGATTGATTTGCTAACAATCTTGTCAGTGATTAATAAGTGTAGGAGTGGCTGTGTGGTAAGTAGCTTGCTTACGAACCACATGGTTTCGGGTTCAGTCCCCACTGCATGGCACCTTGGGCAAGTGTCTTCTACTATAGCCTTGGGCTGACCAAAACCTTGTGAGTGGATTTGGTAGACGGAAACTGAAAGAAGCCTGTCATATATAAGTATATATAAATATATATATGTACGTGTGTGTTTGTGTGGCTGTGTTTGTCCTCGCCCCCAACATCACTTGACAACCGATGCTGGTGTGTTTACATCCCCATAATGTAGCAGTTCAGCAAAAGAGACCGATAGAATAAGTACTAGGCTTACAAAAATTAAG
Organism: Octopus sinensis; assembly: GCF_006345805.1. Taxonomy (NCBI): domain Eukaryota; kingdom Metazoa; phylum Mollusca; class Cephalopoda; order Octopoda; family Octopodidae; genus Octopus; species Octopus sinensis. Next base: position 22,013,946 of record NC_043017.1, on the reverse strand, counting down.
TCCTGGGGTCAATTTGCTCGACTAAAAACAGTGCTCCAGCATGGCCACAGTCAAATGACTGAAACAAGTAAAAGAGTAAAGTGTAAAAGAGCTTGACACCTTGATAATAATAATAATAATGATCCTTTCTTCTCAAGACACAAAGCCCGAAAGATGGAGGAAGGGGACAGTTGACAGTTGATTACATCGACCCCAGTGATTAACTGGCATTTATTTCATTGCCCCTGAAAAGAGGAATTGCAAAGTTGAGTGACAGAATTTGAATTCTGATCATAAAAACGGACGAAATGATGTTAAGCATTTTGTTCAGCATCCTAACAATTCTGCCATGCTGCCTCCGTAATAATAACAATAACAATAATAATAATAATAATAATAATAATAATGATAATAGTAACAATCCTTTCTACTGTAGGCACAAGGCCTGAAATTTGGGGGAGGAGGACAGTCAATTACATTGATGTTGAAAGGATGAGAGGCAAAGTCAACCTTGGTGGAATTTGAACTCAGAACATCGTGGCAGACGAAATACAGCCAAGCTGGCATGCAAGCGATTCTGCCAGCTCACTACCTTTAATAATAATAATAATAATAATAATAATAATAATAATAATCCTTTCTACTCTAGGCACAAGGCCCGAAATTTTGGGGGAGGAGGGCAGTCGATTAGATCGACCTCAGTACGCAACTGGTACTTAATTTATCAACCCCGAAACGATGAGAGGCAAAGTAGACCTGGGCGGAATTTGAACTCAGAACAGATGAAATACTGCTAAGCATTTCTCCCAGCATGCTAACAATTCTGCCAGCTTGCCACTTTAATAATAATAATAATAATAATAATAATAATAATAATAATAATAATAATGATGATGATGATGATGATAAAAATAATTCTTCCTAATTTTAAATGTTTTTTTATTCTTTCCAATTTATGAACTGCAAAACCTGGCGAGAATATTAATTTAGATTCTAAGTAGACAATGGAAGGAAAACCATTCTGAAGAAAAAGAAAAACACAACAGCATATTTCTTTGAAAACACAAAGTATTTTGTTATAGAAACTGGAAAGAAGGATCGTCGTGGTGATGGTGGTGGTGGTGGTGGTGGTGGATTTACATTAAAAGGAAATTTGATAGGATCTACAATTAATAACTTAGGGACCAACATATATTGTTTGTATATCTGAGGTGGGATGATGATGATGATGATGGTTATGATGATGATGATGATGATGATGATGATGATATCTTAATGAAGTGTCATGAGGAGGAGAAGGAGTAGGAGGAAGAAGAAGAGTAGATGGTGGGGTTGATGGTGATGGTGGCTTCAAAAAAAGGAGGATGGGGAGAAGGAGAGAAATATGACGGAGAGAGAAAGTGGAGGAGGAGAAAGGGTGTAGGAGTGGTGGGGATAGAGGTGTTGGTGGTGGCGGCAGAAATGATGGTGGCAGTGGTGGTAGTGAGGGTAGTGGTGGCAGTGATGATGGTGGTGGTGGTGGTAGGTGAAGGAGGAGGAAAGGTGGTGGTGATGACGGTGGTGGTAGATGGAGAGGTGAAGATGATGGGGAGAAAAAAAGGATGGAAGAGGGAAGCAGTAGAAGATGATGATGATAACAATACTAATGAGGAGAGAGAGAGAGAGAGAGAGAGAGAAAGAGAGAGAGAGAGGAAGAGTATAACAAGGAAAATAATTGAACTGCTCTTGTTTGTGGATAAAAAAAATTATCAGTTTTGGAATCCTGTAGAGTGCTTACATAACCTGGAATTCGGTAATCACATTAATATTATGTGCGTTCTTTATGTTTTAATTTTCTGGGGTTTTTTACGTTGTGGTGAGATTGTCTGTATATTGTCTATTGTTTTAATCTATTTGTAGTGAAGTTGAATCTAGCCAGGATTAGCTAAGGCTTAAGAACCGTGTCTATTAACATCTCATGCATTTGCAAAAGGTGTTAGAAACAGGACACTGAGATCCTACAAAGGTCAGGATGGAGGAACATTAAAGGAGACCTTAATGAGAAGAGAAAGAGCTAAGTCGGGAATAGGTGAGCATAAATGGGGTTGTGAAAAATCCATGATGTAGAGCCAAGGAATGGAATTAACCATAATTGATGGAGAAGCACGTTGGAATATTCAACAACTGCCAGTCTCTTGGTTATGACAATAAGGGTTCCATTTGATCCAATCAACAGAACAGCCTGCTTGTGAAATCAATGTGCAAGTGGCTGAGTACTCCATGGACATGTGTACCCTTAACGTAGTTTCATAGGGAGATACAGCATGAGTTGGCTGGAGCAAAGTGAAATAAAGTTTCTTGTTCAAGAACTCAATGTGCTGCTGAGAATGCACTCCACAGGCACATGCACCCTTAATGTAGTCCTCAGGGAAAGGTGGCAAGCTGGCAGAAACGTTAGCACGCCAGGCAAAATGCTTATTGGTATTTTGTCTGCTGCTACGTTCTGAGTTCAAATTCCGCCAAGGTTGACTTTGGGGTCGATAAATAAAGTACCAGTTACGAACTGGGGTCGATGTAATCCACTTAATCCCTTTGTCTGTCCTTGTTTGTCCCCGCTGTGTGTAACCCCTTGTGGGCAGTTAGGATGCTGGGCAAAATGCTTAGGGGTCTGTCTTTATGTTCTGAGTTCAAATTACGGCAAGTTCAACATTGCCTTTCATCCTTTTGGGGTTGATAAATTAGGTACCTGTTGCATACTGGAGTCGATCTAATTGACTGGCCCCACTCCCCTAAAATTTAATGCCTTGTGCCTAGAGTAGAAAAGAATGTAGTTTTCAGGGAAGCTCAGGATGATACAGAATGTCATAAAGCTGGCCCCTTTGAATTACAGGTCCCACTCATTTTTGCCAGATGAGTGGAATGGGGCAACATGAAATAAAATGTCTTGCTCAGGGACACAATATGCCAACAGGAATCGCACTCACAATCTTAGGATCCTGAGCTAAGCACTCTAACAGCTTAGCCATAAGCCTTCACAATGGAATCTTTGAGGAAGTAATGAAGCAGTACCACACAATGCTTCAAAGAACATATTTCTCCAACTCATGCCAAAGTAGTAAAACAGATATTGAAAAATGTAAAACACACACACACACACACACGATGGCTGCTACACAATTTCTCTATGGGCGTAGGAGTGGCTGTGTGGTAAGTAGCTTGCTTACGAACCACATGCTTCTGGGTTCAGTCCCACTGCGTGGCATCTTGGGCAAGTGTCTTCTACTATAGCCTCAGGCCACCAAAGCCTTGTGAGTGGATTTAATAATATAATAATAATAATGAAATTATTGTATACAGTGCTCAGGTGCACCACAACTTGTCAGAAAGTGGTAGACAGAAACTGAAAGAAGCTCGTCGTATATATATATATATATATATATATGTGTGTGTATATGTTTGTGTGTCTGTGTTTGTCCCCTCAACATCGCTTGACAATCGATGCTGGTGTGCTTACGTCCCCGTAACTTAGCGGTTCAGCAAAAGAGCCTGATAGAATAAGTACTAGGCTTACAAAGAATAAGTCCTGAGGTCGATTTGCTCGACTAAAGGCGGTGCTCCAGCATGGCTGCAGTCAAATGACTGTAACAAGTAAAAGAGTAAGAGCTGCATGGATGCAGCCTATTACTCCCGATAAGATCCTGCGTGTTTTTGCCCCTAAGCAAGGGAACAATGGGTGCCTCTTGCAGCAGGTTTTCACTGAGCTGATTCCCCCATGCTGCCACCGCCTTTATCCTCTCATGGAATTTTTTTCAGTGTTTTGCTCTTTGCCCAGTTATGGCCCCTCTGTAATGTGCAACGCATAACAGAGATGTCGAAAATCAAGTGTGCATGGGAATGTGTGTGAGTGCACAGTTAGATACAGAAGTGCAAAGCTTTGATTTAAAAATACACGGAATTTCCCAGCCTTTGTTTTGAAATACACACACACACATACATGCATACATACATACATACACACACATACATACATACATACATACATACATACACAATACATACAAATATATATATATAAATATATATGTATATATTATATACATATATATATATAAATATATATGTATATATATATATATACATATATATATACATATACATATATATATATATATATATAAATATATATGTATATATATATATACATATATATATATATATATACATATATATATATATATATATATATATATATATATGCATATATGCATACACACATACATCACTTACTTTATCTACACACTCCTACATAATACACATACGTAAGTTATATATATCAACTGAGGTAGATGTGTAGATGTGTGTGTGTGTGTGTGTGATGGTGAACATAATTTATGCTATCTATTGAAATAGATCAACGGATGTCATCTTTAAACAAAAAGTTCCTCTGATTTCAGGATCTCTTTCAAAAATAATCAGCAGCAAACTCACACACACACACACACACACACACAAAGCGATAAAAATATTTTCTACAAAAGAGGAAAAAATAACATGTTGTACTCGTTTCATAATTCTTTCCTTTTTATTTTGTAAATTTTCATTTTATATTTAAAACGACACATTTTGTTTTTAGTTTTATGACTTCAGAATTTTGTACAGTTTGTGTATTCATTCTAGATTTTCTATTCAATATAGAATATATGCAGATCAAGAGACAGGCAGTTAACCATAAATCTACTCATGCATACCCATAAATTTGCATATATGTCGGCAAGGACACATATGTATCTGGCAGTAGAGCGATTTAAAGTGGATAAAAATATTCTTTGTCTCTTTTCCTCTCTACTACACACGTACTTTTGACTTCTATTGCTGTCTCTCTTTACTTGACTTATTTCTGCTTTCTGTCCCCTCTTTTACCCTTTTCCAATGAACTGCAGTGCATCTAAGCACTAAATACAACAAGTCTATTATTATTATTGCGCCTCCCTCTATTGGGAGTTTTAATTGTTTTTATTTTTCGTTGTCATCCTGCTTTTGTACACGGACTTTTTCAAATGGACAAAACCCTTTGTAACTTTCGTCCTGTGTTTTGTCCCTTTATGTTTTAATTGATTTTTGTTAGCCCTTGTGGCCAATAAACGAACGAATTATCATTATTATTATTATTATTATTATTATTATTATTATTATTATTATTATTACTATTATTGAGTGAGAGAGCAGTGCATGCCATCAAAGTGATACTGGGGTGCAAATTTACAAAGCCCAGTTTACCCATCATGACTACCCATCTGATAAGAGCACACCAGGCACATGCATCACAACCATAGGTGCAAGACATGGTGATCTCACATCAAGATAGACAGTGCATGACCTTGTAGGTGGGGCCCATTTGGAATTTTCTTCAGGTCAAGTAGCCCATCCTGCTCAAAAGGTTCTTGAATAAAGTTTAAGGATGATGAACAAAACACCCATATTTCCAAAGGTGAATTATCCAAACCCCCAAGGAAGTCCTCTCAACACATGGCTATGATGCTCCCCCACTACTTCTGCTTGTGATCAGAGATGCACATTATTGTTATTATGAAAGCCTCTCAGTTCTTAATTACTGGTTATTCCTTACTTGAAAGCAGGCAACAACAAATCACCAATGGTTTCAAGTAGTGCTTTCTCCTGTGACCCAAAGAGATAATACTCTCCTTAGAATGTGAGCCGTACCCAACAATACTGACTTCTGGATCATCTCGAGCCTGACAGCAGCTCCAATGTTCTTAATATGCTTTTCAAGAAGAAAAATTAGTTCTAATTTAGACACTAGGCTAGCAGTTCTGAAGGGTAGGATCTTAATCAAGACTCTCAACTTTAATAAACATCAGTTCTTTACTTTATCGACCTCTAAAGGATAAATGTTAAAGTGTTGCTCTTGAAAAGTTTTGAGCTTGAAATATACAGAAGAAACGCCTTTTGGCATTTTGTCTGATGCTCTAATGATTCTTTTAGCCGGCCATCTTGATGATGAAAATGAGATGATGATGAGGATCAGTGGTGGACTGGCCAAGTTGTCAGCTTGCCCGATGGCAAGTGAGCCCCTGCGCCACTAGAATCCATATATGGGAGGGCCCATGTCAGTATCTAAGGGGCCCATCCCATCAAGTTTGAGAATTTTTTATTCACTCCTGGAAGAATTAATTAATTATTTCAGCCTGGCTGTGTTTGTAGACAGTTAGAAAGAATACTTTTAACAAAAAAAAGAAAAAATTAAATGATAGCATTGTAGCTGCAGGTGGATCCCCTTGTAGTTGCAGGTGGGCCCATTTAGTCTCCTGGCAACCAATATATTTAGACCCAGTCCATCACTGATGATGATGATAGTAATAATAAAAATGATGAATGACAACCATGATAATTCCACAATAATATAATTACTGAACAGAAGTCCCTTCTGTGATCCTCTCTCATTCTATATTACTTATATTGGGGAGGGAAAATACCAAAGATATTTGAATATATATATTAAAAGAAATGTCAAAAAAAAAATCATTTTTGCCACCACAAGAAGAAAAATGTAGCCAAAGTTATCACATGTTTGTTAATAACTCAGAAAATAATTAAAGAAGGAAAGACAAAAAGACTGGGAGAGTCTTGAACACAAAAAAATAACATTAATGGGGTTGTTATACAAAGTTTTAGATTCATATTAACCATTTAAGGGGAATGCTAACATCAGATCAATAAATGGAATATAAATACATACATAGATACATATATACACTCATCCAAACAACACACACATAGACACACAAATGCATGATCACTTATATATATAAATATATAGTTATATTACTAGCCGACCCAATGTTCAGTATTAAGCCTAATATATTGCAATGGTAATAATAATCAGGATTAAAGTAAATTCAGTTACATGAACTTCAAAAGATAAAGAAAATCACCATTATTATTATGTTTAGTATAGTGGTGAGCTGGCAGAATCATTACCACGCCAGATGAAATATTAGTGGAATTTCAGCCGTCTTTATGTTCTGAGTTGAAGTTCTGCTGAGGTCGATTTTGTCTTTTGTCCTTCCACAGTTGATAGAATAAGTACCAGTTAAATATTGGGGTCAATGTAATCAACTCTCCCCTTCCACCAAATTTCAGGCCATGTGCTTATACAAGAAAGGATTATTCTTTTCTACTCTAGGCACAAGGCGTGAAATTTTGGAAGATGGGGGGGGGGGGATCAGTTGATTAGATCGACCACAGTACATAACTGGTACTTAATTTATCGTCCCTGAAAGGATGAAAAGCAAAGTTGACCTTGGCGGAATTTGAACTCAAAATGTAGTGGCAACGAAATGCTGCTAAGCATTTGGCCCAGCATGCTAATGTTTCTTATTTCTTTACTGCCTACAAAGGGCTATACACAGAAGGGACAATCAAGGATAGACAAACGGATCAAGTCGATTATATCGACCCCAGTGCATAACTGGTACTTATTTACTGGACCCCCAAAAAATGAATGGCAAAGTCGACCTCGGCGGAATTTGAACTCAGAACGTAGCAGCAGACAAAATACCTATTTCTTTATTACCCACAAGGGGCTAAACACAGAGGGGACAAACAAGGACAGACATAGGTATTAAGTCGATTACATCGACCCCAGTGCGTAAGTGGTACTTAATTTATCGACCCCCGAAAGGATGAAAGGCAAAGTCGACCTCGGTGGAATTTGAACTCAGAACGTAGCAGCAGACAAAATACCACTAAGCATTTCGCCCAGCATGCAAACGTTTCTGCCAGTTTGCCACCTTCATTATTACAATTATTAAGGCAGTGAGCTGGCAGAAAAGTTTGCACTTTTTTGCAAAACGCTTAGCAGTATTTCGTCTGTCTTATGTCCGGATTTCGAATTCTGCCAAGGTCGATATTGCTTTTCATCCAATTAAATAAGTACTAGTTACGCGCTGCGGTCGATGCAGTCCCTTAGTCTGTCTTTGTTTGTCCCCTCTCTCTATGTTTAGCCCCCTGTGGGCAATAAAGAAATCATTAGTAGTAGTAGTAATAGTACTTATGTTGTTGATGATGATGATGCCACTGGTGTCATTATTTTTATTTTTAATATTTGAATTATAAAAACGAATAAATTTTGAAGAGACAATGATGGGGCTGGTGTGTTGGTGGTGGTAGGGGTGGTGGTGGCAAAGACAATGATGATAAAGGTGACGTGAACTGTAAGACGGATGAAGCAACCAAGAAGCTATTTGCCAATTCTGCTTCTAATTCACAGTTATCTGGTTTTGTGGTGAATAGAGCTTTAACTGGTTAATGCATGTGCTCTCCACTTCAAATTAACCCTTTCCCCTTCCTGGTCTCCTTCTTCTCCTCCTCTTTACATTACCATATTACCCTCAAGCATCTTCTTCTTCAACATATTATGTAATCTGCATTGTCTTTTTGTTGTAGCTATGCTCCTCAGGAAAATGCTAAGTGCAGAGGCTTCTCCTTTTTCCTCTTTAGTTTATTTTTGAGTCGCCACCAAATACAGATTATCATTTGAATTAATAGGGGAGCCTGAGGATTTACATGTTCATTTTATCTACTAGAAATAGCAGCAAAAGTTCACTCAAAGCATACCTTACGATCTTTAAACCAAAGAGAAAATAATGACATATTAGATAATATATTACAAGATGTTTTTTTTATATAATTATTCATCTATTTATTTTTTTATTTTTTGACCTCCTACCAACTTGTCCAAGTCAGCCAAGCTGCCAAAGGGAGTAATCCGATTTTTTATGCAATTTCAGGAAAAAAAAATTTTTTTGTAGTCTTATAGAAATCGCTAAAAAAAATATCCAATGTAAATTGGACTAATAAATTTATTTATTTGTTTATTAAAGAAGTATCAATAGAGTACCGGAGTCGATGCAGTTGACCCACCCATCCACTGAAATTGCTGGCCTTGTGCCAGTTGATTAGATCGACCCCAGTACGCAAATGGTAATTAATTTATCGACCCTGAAAGAACGAAAGGCAAAGTTGACCTTAGTGTAATTTGAACTCAGAACGTAAAGACACAAAATACTGCTAGGCATTTCGCCCAGCATGCTAATGTTTCTGCCAGCTTGAAACCAGTATCTAACATCATCCTCAGTGTAATATCCCTTTTAAGATTTCTCGACATAAGCCACCACATGACAGGTAACACTTTAATGTTAAAAATAAAGGCCTCTGTGTTCAGCAGTGCAACAGTACTATGCTGTTGAAGTAAATTTTGAAATTGTAATGGTAGTATGCCACAGTAAATTGCAGAGGTAGGAGGTAGAAAATTGTAGAGGAAGTGAGAGACCCCCTTTCAGTCACGACACACACCATGGGATTGCACCTAGAAAGTTACACTCCCAGGCACAAGTCTGAGCAAGGTTGTTTATGAAAGACCAGCAGTCACCCATGCATACCGGCCTCCCCTCTCCATGCCACCAGTGCAGTGATACAGCTTGGCACCTGTGACACCGCAACTCATTTCTACAGCTGAGTGAACTGGAGCAACATGAAATAAAGTGTCTTGCTCAAGAACACAACACGTAGCCCGGTCCGGGATTCGAGCTCACAACCTCACGATCGTAAGTTCGATGCTCTAACCACTGAGCCATGCGCCTTCACACATATGCAGAGGTAGGAGGCAGAAAATTGTAGAGGAAGTAGGTAGCCATTTGCTCTAATTGCTGGACAAATTTTATTGTAAACTGAAGTGATTCAGCTTTTGAAAAGAAGAGAAACTAGTTGAGCTGTGAACTGACGTCAAGTACCATTAATTAAATCAATCAAAAGATTTGGATTGAACCAAGTTAATGAAGAACCCCACTGAAGCTAGATTTAAGCTATGTTCCAACATTATCTGTCACAAGATTACCTGTTTGGGAACCCTACAATACTTACAGTATTGTGTAGTGTTGAAGATTATTATTTACATTAGTTACATTTGACAGATATTTTTCCTCATCTTGTTTGTTGTTAGCACAATGTTTCAGCTGATATACCCTCCAGCCTTCATCAGGTGTCTTGGGGAAATTTTGAACCTGGGTTCTTATTCCTAAGCTATTTTTCACTGTTAAAGGCCTGAAATGTGGGGAAGGGAACTAGTTGATTACATCGACCCCAGTGCTCAAAGGGTACTTATTTCATCAACCCTAAAAGGATGAGAGGCAAAGTCAACCTTGGCAGAATTTGATCCCAGAACATAAAGGCAGCCAAAATGCTGCCAAACATTTTGCCTGACAGGCTGATGATTCCACCAGCTCATCGCCTTAATAATAATAATGATAATAATAATAATAATAATAATAATAATAATAATTTCTTCAGTTGGTTACAAAGGCCCAGGATTCTAAGGACTACATTTAAAATATGAAAAGCAACACCACAATAATAACGATGATGTTTTAACAACAATAATGTTTTAATAATTATGATAATTAACTAATAATTATAATAATTAAACTATAATTAACTAATTATATATATATATCTTTTATTTATTTCTTTTCATTTACATTTTGTTTTTTTGAAATGTTAATTTGTCCAAGTGCAATATTAAAGAGATAGAAAAGATAATAAACAGAGAAAGAGAGAGAAAGAGAGAGAGAGAGTGTTGCTCACCTATCATTCAGTTTATTCAAATTTATGGAGATTGCAATAAAAGGGAAGCAATGGTTTATTTGATGGAGGTCAGTGCCTTGTACCTTTTCTTACTAACCTGATGCATGGCATCATCAGTGGGATCACTAAAAGGTTTTGTGTACTATAGCAGTTTGATGCGAGAGTCTGCAAACTGAAGATTCGTGTGGATGGCTGTATCTCTGTCTGTCTATGTATCTGTGTGTGTTTGTGTGTATGTATGCATGTATGTTGTATGTATGTATGTATGTATGTATGTATGTATGTATGTATGTATGTATGTGTGTGTGTATGTATGTATGTATGTATGTATGTATGTGTGTGTGTATGTATGTATGTATGTATGCATGTATGCATGTATGTATGTATTTATGTATTTCTGTATGTATGTATGTATGTTTACATGTATGTATTTATTTATGCTTGTATGTATATGTATGTATCAGTATTTGTATGTATGTATATATGTATGTATGTATGTATGTATGTTTATGTATATATGTATGTATGTATGTATGTGTATGTATGTATGTATGTGTATGTATGTATGTATGTATATGTATATATGTATGTATGTATGTGTATGTATGTATGTACGTGTGTATGTATGTGTGTGTATGTATGCATGTACGTGTGTATGCATGTATGCATGAATTTGTTTAAATGTATATGTATGAGTGTGTTTGTATACATATAACTGTATGTGTGTGTATATATTTGTTTAAGTGTGTATTTGTGGGGCGTATGTATATAAATGTACATATGAATGTGTATGAATGTATATGAATGTATATGAGTGTTTGTAGATATGTGTGTGTGTTTGTATTTGTGTATTTATGTATGTATATGTGCATATGTTTGTGTGTGTGTCTGCTTGTCTGTCAATCTTGCCATCCTCTCAATACCCATGCATGCATACAAACATGCTTACATGTACATATGTCAGCATACATGTATGTATGATGTAGACATGCATGTGCATGGCTGCCTGTCTGCCAGCATCCCTGTCAACCTGGCTCTGTACTTTGTCTTCATTGATTTATATATTATGCTCAAACACACACGCACACACACATACACACACATACACACACACAAAAACTAACCATCTGACATGTGTGTACATGTATGTATGTATGTATGTCTCCATATATTATATATATATGTATATATACACACACAACTATATTTATTTATATACATATTTATGTATTTATACACAAATGTATATTCATGTATATATATATATATATATATACATCCACCAACACACACACATGCACATTCATATATATATTCATATGTGTGTGTGTTTGTGTGTTTATATATTTATATGTATTTCTGTGCACACATATATACGTGTGTGTATGTGTGTGTGTTAACAATCTCTTACTTTTTACAAATATATATATAAATATATATATATATTCATATATATATATGTGTGTGTCTGTGTGTTTATAAATTTATATGTATTTGTGTGCACATATATATTATGTGTGTATGTGTGTGTGTTAACAATCTCTTACTTTTTACAAATATATATATATATATGTATATATATATATATTTACAGACACACGCACACACATTCCCATACACACATACATACATATTCACGGACACACACTGCATACAAGCAGTAATAATGTTTATATACTTATATATATTTAGAAATATTAGACGAGAACAAGCTTATTTCTGTGTTTCTCCTGCTAAGCTTAAACAGCATCTCTTGGTATTTTAGATAAATAAAAGCAAGACGTCAGATTTGATGAGACATACACTGGCTGTCAGTCAGTGTCGCTTCGTCTTTGCTTTCCATGCAAACAAACTTTAACTCAATCGCGTGATTAGCCATTTTTTACTCCCAAGAACACTTGTCAGAACATATACTCTCTGCCCTAAACAGGAAACCAGCTGGACTTCTGTCATGACAAATTTCAAATATATGGTTTTATTTGAAAATTCATTTTTGTTTATTTTATTTCATTTCATTTTTGTTTATTTTATTTTATTTTATTTTGATATTATTTTGACTGTTTTTTTTTTTTTTTTTGACAAGGGGTTAACTCCTACAGCATCCATTGCTCAGAAATAAGTTATTAATGGACAGAATCTTGTTTTGTTTTTTTTTTTTGTGTATTCTATTTTATTTTTTGTTTTTGTTATTGTTGTTGTTTGACTTGTGGTTTTTAAGTGTTAAGTAAATCACAGACTAAATTTAGAAATGACCTCTTCCAGTTGGCTGTCATGCCTTTCGATGTATTTTGGAATTGGTGAAGGAAGAATCGACATATAAAATTAGTTCTATTTTGGCAGCTACATCCATAGCCAGTACACACTGTTTTAATGAAGAATGGCAGGTCTAAATAGGTTAGAATTTTAGAAAATTAACAAGGTGTCAGAAGAAGGATGAGCATCATTTTGAATCATGAAAACAGAAGATTAAATGTTTTAATGCCTTTACTTTGAACCAATTATCTAGAAAACCTATTTTTAAAAATATGTTTTTTTTATCTTCTCTTTAGGTTTTCTTCTTCTGGTTTGCTATTTTCAAGTTTCTATGTAAAATTCTCCACTTTATGTTTTAAGTTTCAGGAGAGTGAAAGAAAGAGAGAGATCCATTGAACCTGGTTTATGCTAATAGCTGGGGAAAAATCTGTTGTTAATTCATTCCACTTTGGCTCCATGATGCCGTTTTTTGACTTAACTCCTTGTTTAAAAGATGTTTGCAGATTCTTTGTTTGTTTAGAGTGAATTGACATCCAGCAAGCGTATGCTAATAAGGGATGAAGTGAGTGTCGAATCAATAGGATGCTGTTTCATAATAATGATAACGTTGAAGGGGATCATAGTGAAGAATTCAAGACAGATTATGGTAATTCTTATTTAAATACAACTAAATATTATGCATACATGTTGTGTGCACATGTGTGCGTATATATCTTTAGTTATATATTTATTTATATGTGTGTGTGTGTTTAATTTAAAATACACGAGATTTAAATGCTAGCTACTATACGTTTCATGTCTCTGATAATACAGTAACTGAACAAGCTTGTATAGCATGGTGTGTATTGTTGGGCAATCATTCAGGCTCAAAATACTACATAACTTCTTGTTAAGCTCGTCCAACTATTGTGTTATTAGAGGCAGGTAACTAACTTATTGTAGCTTGTATCTAAATGCTGTGTATGTTAAATGATTTTCATCTCTCACTAAATGAAGGGCGTTTTCTGATGATCCCACCA
>NC_043017.1:21980054-21995054 GCF_006345805.1 Octopus sinensis | reverse complement strand
TCAATATCTACCTGCTTATCTTTGCCTCTTTAGTTACTTTTTCCTTTTCTTTGTTTTGTCTTATTTAATTTTTCTTTTTCCCCTCTCTTGTGGTTTCTGTTACAACAGTTCAATTAGTGGCCTGTTTCCTAAAATCACTGCCAACTAATTTTCTATGGAGAGATTATCAATGAAAGAATGCTATGCAAGAAGAATTTGGACAAGCTAAACTACAATTTGTCTTCAGCTTCGATTTTTACATAATTTTTTTTTTTTTCTGGCTGATCATGCCTCTCTGTCTTCTCATTTCAGGCTAATTTAAATATCTGAGTTGTGTAAAATACATTTATTATCAGTGCTGAAAATTTGTGAGAATTTCCAAATGCATAAATTTTAAACCTCCAGAAATGGAATTTAAGTTCTTAAATTTTTGTTTGCTTTTGGATTTTTGAAAAGTGTAATAATGTCAGTATGCAGAAAAAGCAAGAAATAGTCTTATATTAGTCAACCTAGCACCTGTTGATGAGATGCTATTGTCTTTCAGTTTTCTTCCGACCAAATCCACTCACAATTCTTTAATTGACCCAGGGCTATAGTAAAAGACACTTGTCCTAGGTACCACACTGTGGTTCTGAATCCAAAACCATGTGGTTAGGGATCAAACCCACATAGCAACACCTGAACCAATAGATTGTGATATCAAAAAGGGTAAAGAACCCCCTTCGGTCATGAATGACCATGGAATTGCATCTAGAAGGACATCACGGCTCAGTTCACCCACCGGATGGCTACATGAGCATTTTTAGAATGATATTGTTGGGTAGATGCAAGAGGACAGATCTGTTTGGTTTGAGTATAAAACAGGTTGAACATTTTGGCTGGATCTTACTGGCCTAAATGCTAAAGGGTTAAAAAAAACAGACTATATTAATGATATAAATAGCAATTTTTTTATAGAGGGATGAAAAAATACTAAGATAAAATGAAATTTTTGCCTATGGCATTTCAAGTCTATTATAAACTAGCAGCAGTGAATATCTTGCTTGGCTTTGGTTTGTTAATACCTAAAATAAATACAGCTTCACAAACTTATATTTTTTCAATAAATTACATTAAAAAGATGCTGAAAATCTTTAGTCGGCCGGGCAATATTGATTCATTCAGAATTGTTGTTTTTGTGTAAGCCTGGAAGATGTAGGTATGACTGTCTGGTTAAGAAGCTTACTTAGTAACCATGATGTGGTTCCAGGTTCAATCCTACTGTGTGGAACCTAGGGCAGGTGTCTTCTGCTATAGCCTTGGCCTGACCAATGCCTTGTGGGTGTATTTGGTTGACAGAAACTGCCTGGAAGCCCATTGTATACATGTGTGTGTTTGTGTGTGTGTGTTTGTGTGTGTGTATGTATTTGTGTGTAGATAGACAGACAGACAGACAGATAGATAGATGGATAAATAGATAGATAGCTAGATAGATACATAGATTGGTAGACAGACAGACAGACAGACAGACAGACAGACAGACAGACAGACAGATAGATAGATAGATATGTGTCTTTGTGTTTGTCCCCTCCGTCATAAACTATTATTTGACAATTAGTGTTATTTCGCTTACTACCCTATAACCTAGCAGTTTGGCATAAAAGACTGATAAAATTAGTACAAAACCAAAAAACAAAAACAAAAAAACAGTAGTTGAATGAATTTGTTCAACAAAACTTTTCAAAGTAATGATCCAGCATGGCCACAGCGCGGGCATGGCTGTGTGGTTAGGGAGCTTGCTTCCTAGCTACATGGTTTCGGGTTCAGTCCCACTGTGTGGCACTTTGGGTAGGTGTCTTCCGCTATAGCCCCGAGCCGACCGGAGCTTTGTGATTGAATTCGGTAGGCGGGGGTTACTGCCGTGTGTGTATGTGTGCGTATAGCTGCTCAGTGCCTCTCCGAAAGAGAGAGAGAGAACCAAAATTAATATTTCATTCTCACATTTTTTATTCACTTACATGGAACAACATGGTTTGTTTCTAAATACTGTACTAATTTGTGTAATTACTTTAAATTAATTACTTTTTAATCAGTAAATTTTTCCAGTGTTTATTGCATCGTTTAGGCATAAGCAGTATTTTTAGGTTTTCTGTCGAGAGCTAAAAAATAATAAACTTCAGGAAAATATCAAAAAGGTTACAAACTTCTTTGTGAAAAAAATCTACTCCCTGTGAGTAATTTCAGCTTCTGAGGTACAAAAACTGTTGTCTACAACTTGCAACGTTCACTCTTATCTGTTAATATATGAGGATGAGTCAAAAAGTAATGCTATTTTGTTTAGGACAGGTATAATTACCAACACAGAAACTTGTATCATCCATCAAAATGAAGCTGGTCCTCTGTGGATCACATCCCTACTTCTCAACATAGTCACTGTTTCTCTCAATGGCAATGTTCCACCTTCGAATGAGAGCATCTATCCCTGCCCCACAAAATTCTGTTGACTGTTCTTTGAGCCACTTCTTCATTACAGTTTTCACTTCCTTGTCACTGGACTATCATCTCTTTGACCCCATGAAAGAGGGTTTGAGAAGCAAACATTATTCCAGTAACAAGGAAGTGAAATCTGTAGTGAAAACATGGCTCAAAGAACAAAATTTTACGGGCCGGGATACATGCTCTCATTCAAAGGTGAATGAGATCCTCAATATCACACCATGAACATTCTGAAATTTATATTTCCTATCATATAAACCCCTTAGAATATTATTTCAGCAAGTTTAAAGTGATTTCTTTTGTGCTGTAAACCATTTACCATTTCTGTGGTGACCCCCCCCACTTCCCTTGATTCCCTAAGCACATGCTTATTTTGCTAAATGGTTGATCCAGCCTTGATAAATACTGAGAAGGAGAGAAAAAATGAGAAAAACAAGAACCATCCAGTTTTAATATTCTGAGCTCATATCAAGCTCCATCCATTTTTCCATACCCCTGGATAGGTCACCTTACCCGACTTCTTCATTATTTTTTAAAATTACATTTTCTTTATTAAAACACTAACCATACTGACATCAAGTCTGATTTATTCCTCTCATGCTGTTGCTAACATGGGAAAGTGGTCATAAAACTGCATGTATAATAGATATTGACAGTTTTTCCATTCTCCTACATGATTAGACTTCTTCTGCATGAAGAACCAAGTTATGTTTATACAAAAAAAAAAAAAAAAGCATTTGCTTCAGGAACTGGTGATTGGTGATATCCTTTGACCCCTGCTATAAATAAGATCCAAATAAAAAGCATCTAAATATATATTATTCTATGTCCATTTGTTTCTTGTTCTTTTTTGTTTTATTGTTATTATTTCGACAGATTCAGTTAACCTATAACTTTCCAGCACTTTATTTTTTCAAAGATGTATTTTAACTGCGTGATCATTGTTTTCTTTTTCCGTGATATGGGTTAGGTTTGGAAATGATTTTGAATAATTTTACACATAAATATATGCGTAGTCATGGCCGATTGGTAAGAAGTTAGCTTCCCAACAACATGGTTCCGAGTTCAGTACCATTGCATGGCATCTTAGGCAAGTGCCTTCTACTATAGCCTCGGGCAGACAAAACACTTGTGAATGGATTTAGTAGACAGAAACTGAAAGAAGCCCATCATGTATATATGTGTGTGTGTGTGTGTGTGTTTGCATGTGTCCCACTACTGCTTGACAACCTGTGATAGTTTGTTCACATCCCAATAACTTAGCAGTTCAGCAAAGGGATCGATAGAATATCTATCAAGCTTAACAATAAGCACTGGAGTCAATTCGTTTGACTAAAATTTCTTCAAGGCATTGCTCCGGCATGGTCGCAGTCTAATGATTGAAACAATAAAAAGATAACAGCTACACATACACACACATGCATGTGCACACACACACACACACACACACACACACATATTGGGTTGGACAGGTCATCACTGTCCAAGTCAGTCTGATTCCAAGTTACCAGTCTTCCAAGTTGTGTCAGGAACCATGTCTCACTCATATGTTCCATTTCTAGCAGGCTTTCGATGACCATTTATTCTTTCTGTCACCAACCATTTTATTGCTGACATATTTGTCCAGAGTTCCTTGTCACTACCTTATTGCCCTTAAAAAAAAATATGAAACACATTGAATAATGTAGTCCAAGGTATACCAGCACTTGTATAAAGATGGCTTAGCCATAACTTAAACGTGTTTGGTCATATGTTGACAGGATCAAGCCTAATCTAGAGATTAACAACCACAACAGCAATAACAACACTCATATATCCATTCATTATCTATCCATCTTTTCCATCTACTATTCCTGAGGAGGTCATAGAGGTAGAGTCCCCAGACACCTCTCCTATAGGGTCCTCTCAGAAGCAGCCCTCATTACAATTTCTGGCTGGGTTCTCAAGTGTGACCAGTTGAGACTATCCTTCTATTCTCTTGCTTGTTTCAGTCATTTGACTGCAGTCATGCTGGAGCATCACCTTAAGGGGTTTTAGTCAAACAGATCAGCCCCAGGACTTATTTTCTGTAAGCCTAGTACTTATTCTATCGTTTTTATTTTTTTGCTGAACTGCTAAGTTACGGGGACATAAATACACCAATTTTGGTTGTCAAGTGATGGTGGTGGGGGAAGAAACACACAAATGTATACACACACACACATATATATATATATGGTGGGCTTCTCTCAGTTTCTGTCTAACAAATCCACTCACAAGGCTTTGTTTAGCCTGACGCTATAGTAGAAGAGACTTGCCCAGTGTACCATGCAGTGTGACTGAACTCGGAACCATGTGATTGGGAAGCAAGCTTCTTACCACACAGCCACGCCTGCACCTATTATTATCCAACCAACTCATTCTTGCTCTCCTTCAAGGTCTCTGGCCATTTGGTTCAAATTACATGTGCATAATATCAGAACTATGACCTCTCAATGTAGAGAAGTATAGTTAATTAACAGGGTACATAGCTCGAAGATCAAGCAGGCAATTGATTGCAGAAGGTGACAAGAACAAACATTGACATCTATAGGATATCAGCCAGTGGAGCAGCAATGGAGACATGCTGGTGGGCAGAGATAAAGGCTGTCATGGGAAGGTGAGGATGAAAGAAGCAATGACGATGTTGGGATGGCAGTGAGGTGGAGGCACAATCCTGGCCATACCAGAGGCCACAGCTATGACAGAAAAGTGGAGGTGTGGAGTCCAAGTGTGCCAAAGAATGAACAAACAGACCTCCTGCTGTTTGCAATGCATACACCTCCACATCGACAGGTCACAACATTAATTTACTGCTATTTAATTGAGAATATTCTAATGAAAAATCGCATAAAAACAAACTGAACGTGTTTAATCTCAAATAAAAATTAAGACACACCCAGCCGTAACTAATCAATACATTTATTTAGAGTCAGTTAATTTGGTAAATCTTATAATTGCTACAAGAATAATTTACAAGTAAGACATTCTTTTAAACTGATTTTTTTCCAAAATGCAATATAATTTCATAAAGACTTAATTAACGCTTTATAAAATTGTTAATGTTGCAACACAGTTCATCTTAATGTAACATTAAGTTGAAGAAATTATGCAACTGGGATATTTGATTATCTCCGACTGAAATTAGGTGGAAAGGAATCATATGATTGTGAATACCAAGATCATTGCAAAACAAAAATTGAAAACAACACAAGACAGAAAAATCTGAAATAGTTCCATCTTACAAAGAAGAGCCAAAATTAATTAAAACTTTTGCTGAACTATAAATGTTTTAATTTAACCATTAAGATTCTTCCTTCAATAACTATTTCTCCATTCTGTCTTTTACTTTTACTCTTTTACTTGTTTCAGTCACTTGACTGCAGCCATGCTAGAGCACCGCCTTTAGTCGATCAAATCGACCCCAGGACTTATTCTTTGGAAGCCTTAGTACTTATTCTATCGGTCACTTTTACCGAACCACTAAGTTACGGGGACGTAAACACACCAGCATCGGTTGTCAAGCGGTGTTGGTCGGATAAACACAGACACACAAACATACACACACATATACATACACATATATATATATACATATATACGACGGGCTTCTTTCAGTTTCCGTCTACCAAATCCACTTACAAGGCTTTGGTCGGCCCAAGGCTATAGTAGAAGACACTTGCCCAAGATGCCACGCAGTGGGACTGAACCCAGAACCATGTGGTTGGTAAGCAAGCTACTTACCACACAGCCACTCCTGCACCTCTATCTATTTATATATGCTTTTTCTCTTAAATCTGGGATGTCAGGTTGTTTAGGAACTGGTTAGTAGTATCTGCAGGAGAACGGTGATATTTGGAATATTTTGTATTTAAAAAAAAATGTTTTTCAACTTAAGTCATCAAAACAAAATCCCTAAAATAGTTAAGGGCAAATTGTGGCCTGCAGTGGTTTCTGAATGGTATGTCAATGAAAATCCATCAGGATTTTTTTAGTAGTGAGGACCACCAAACGATGAAAGATGTCTCATGCAACCTGCTTTATGAAAAAGTCACCTGTGTGGGCCCTTAAATAAACATGGTAAAAACAAAAACTAAAGCTGTGCAGTTAAGAAGCTTGCTTTGTAATCATGTGGTTTCAGGTTCAATCTGAAGCATGGCACCTTGAGCAAGTGTTTTCTCTCCTGAAACCCAAGGCTGACTAATGCTTTGTGAGTGAATTTGGTAGAGATCAACTGAGTGGAAACCCATTGTGTGTATTCTTTTGTTCTTTTACTTGTTTCAGTCAGTTGACTGCGGCCATGCTGGAGCACTGCTTCCAAGATAAAAAAAAAAAAAACAAAGAAATAAAATAAAACCAAGAAGGAACCAATATCAAAACCAATCAAGGTGTGGAGATTATTAATTACGATTATTTTGAAAGAATATTTTGATTTCAATCAGAAAAGTCATTTGTAGTGTTTTTCTGGTAAATATAAATAAGATTTATGCAATTAAATGCCAGGAAATATTGTTTATCAAAGAAGCTTTTGTTTATTTGTTTTATTTTGTTTAATTCTGTTTTTTTTTTCCTTTAAGAAAATATTGAAGAATAATAAGGAAAAGAAAAGAGCAGCTGTAATTTTGCTTCGTCAAGGAATATATAAATTAGATTATTTGGTGTATAAGGCTTTGAGGGTGTGTGTGTGTGTGAGAGAGAGAGAGAGAGAGAGCGTGTGTTTGTGTGTGAGTGAGGGAGAGAGAAGGTGTATGTGAAAGAGAGAGAGAGAAAAGGTATGTGTATGTCTAAGAGAGAGGGTGTGTGAAAGGGAGAGTGTGAGAGAAAGTGTGTGTGAGAGAGAGAGAAAGAGAGAGGGTGTGTATGTGTGAGAGAGAAAGAGACTGCATGTGTGTGTGTGAGAGAGAGAAAAGGTATGTGTGTGTATGTGTGTGTGTCCTTCTTTGTGTGAGTGTGTGTGTGTGTGTATATGTATGTGTGTCTATTCTTTTGTTGGTACAATAGACTCAAGAACTGACGGTGAGCTGGCAGAAGCATTAGCACGCCGAGCGAAATGCTTTGCGGTATTTCGTCTGCCGTTACGTTGTGAGTTCAAATTCCACCAAGGTCGACTTTGCCTTTCATCCTTTCAGGGTTGATTAATTAAGCACCAGTTACGCACTGGGGTCGATGTAATCGACTTAATACCTATGTCTGTCTTTATTTGTCCCATCTATGTTTAGCCCCTTGTGGGTTATAAAGAAATAGGTACAATAGACTCAAGAATAGTTGAGAGGAGGTAAGAGATAACGAGAGGTGTGAGAAGAAAAGGACATCGGAACATCGAAAAGCTGATTGAGAGAATTCACAATTTTCTGAATGCAAACTGGATAAAGACAAAGAGCTCACAGTTTAGAGCTTGTGTGACAACTGTGCACTGAATTATGCAGATCTGAACATGCACAAAAATTGTGCAACGTTTGTTCATAGGGAGCTCAGTGCTGAGCACCTGCAGCAGGATAATGCCCAGTCCACGATTCTATCTTGGTAAGCAACTGCTTAACAAGGATGGGCATTAAACTGTCCTTCACCCTCCCTACAGTTTACACCTCACTCCCTGTGTCTTTTGGTTGTTCCCCAAGCTCAGGGTTCTCCACTATTTTTTTTTATCTATGGGCCCCTTTGATTACTATTTTATTCTGATGGACTCCCATAATCATCCAAGGCCTAAAAAAAAAAAATCTAGTTTTATAGAGACTTCTTTCGAAATTCTTATTTCGTTTTTCTCACATTAACTTGTGTAGGTTGAACTGTGTAAAATGTTAGAGAAAAGAACCTAGCTGTTTCTTGCAATACATACCATGACATACATCTAAAGCAAAATATTTTCAGGGGCCCTTAATATACTATTAGGCCTCGTGGAGGCAAAGAGGTTGAGTTCCTTTCGAGTGTTGGGCCTCATGGTACCAATGACCAAGACCTTTGGCATAATGTTGTGCTTGAGAAGAAGACCCATCAAGCTGAGCAAAATCACTGTCATGGCAGATACTGGTGTCACACAAATGGCATCTGTGCCTGTGGCACATACAAACACCCATTATACTCTCAGAGTGTTTGGCATTAGGAAGGGCATCCAACTATAGAAAACCATGACAAATCTGACTGCAGTCTGGTGCAGCCCCTCAGCTTATCAGCCCTGGTCAAACTGTCCAACCCATGTCAGCATGGATGACAAGCATTAAATGATGATGACGATAACGATGATCCCCAATTCACTCTTTTGTTGCATGGGCCCCTCCCCACACCCAAATCTTATATGGACTCTCAGGGGCCATATGCACCCCAGTTGAGAATCATTGCCCTAGCTGAAGGAGGCTGTGACTAAGGACTTGGAGCCTAGTACTTATTCTATTGGTCTCTTTTGCCGCACTGCTAAATTACAGGTACGTAAACACACCAGCATCGGTTGTCAAGCAATGGTGGACACACACACGCGTGCATGCACACACACACACAACTGTATGTGAGTGTGTGCATATGTTTGTGTGTCTGTGTTTGTCTCCCCAGCATCTCTTGACAACCGATGCTGGTGTGTTTATGTTCCTGTAACTTAGCAGTTCGGCAAAAGAGACCAATAGAACAAGTACTAGGCTTACAAAGATTAAGTCCTTGGGTCGATGGGCTTCTTTCAGTTTCCATCTACCAAATCCACTCACAAGGCTTTTGGTTGGCCCGAGGCTAAGGTAGAAGACACTTGCCCGAGATGCCATGCAGTGGGACTGAACCCGGAACCATGTGATTGGTAAGCAAGCTACTTACCACACAGCCATTCCCGTTCTGCCAGTTCTGCAGAGATACCAAGTCCTGCACACATGACAATATGCTCCTTGCCATATATGATGACAAGTGTGATTAGCCAAAGCCTACAGAGCCATAAGCACTGAGATGATATACATGAAAAAAGGTGAAAGTATTTAGCCATGGCTAACAACTGAGACTAGAACCGCATACACTCACTCACCGTCAGACAAATCACACACAAAAACATAAATACATTAAGACACTAAAATTCCAAACTTTGAAAGCTTATTTCATTTTTGTTTATTGCTAAACTTTTAGCTTTGCTTTTTTAATTTTATTTTATTTTATTATATTTTTTTTCCTCTCATGTCTTGTTATCGTAGTCGTCCTTGCCAACTCACAAGAATCATTTCTTAGAGAAAATTATGTCTTTTGTCTGCTCTATGAAGGAGAAGAAAATACAGAGAAACGGTAAATTTTTCCATGAATAGACAAGTTAATGGCTCTTAATAGCACTTTTGGTGAATATTGAAGACATTAGCAAAGGGTATATTTATATACTAAGTTCAATAAAAATAAATTATCTTCTCTTACAATACCAAAAACTGCATCACACACATATATACATACATTATACATATGTATACATTATATATATATATATATATATATATATATATATATATATATATACATATATATACATATATATATATATATATATATATACATATATATATACATATATATATATATATATACATTCATGTACTTACTTATACACGCATGCACTCACACACACACATACACACACGCATGTATGGTTTATGGTCATTGTTTGTTTAATGCTATTTTTCCATGTTTGTATGGGCTGGATGCTTTTCCTGTCTCCAACCTCTAACATGATTTTCAAATAAGGAATTCTTTTTCATTATTCTATTGCTTTTGAAAAGTGCAAAACAACTGCTCATAATGTCCACATTATATCATTATTTTTGGGTCATGTGGTGACAAGTAAACATGTAAAATAGCAACATTAATATGCACTTACTCATACACACCCAAAGCATATACTTATACATGCGTATGTACACACATGCACATGCATATACATACATGCATATTCATGATGCATGTGTAAGTGGTTAGAAGCTTACTTCACAACCACATGGTAATGGGTTCAGTCCCACTGTGTGGTACTTTGGGTAAGTGTCTTGGGCCAACCTAAGCCTTGTGAGTGGATTTGGTAGATGGAAACTGAAAGAAGCATCTAATGAGCCCATATATTGTGTAGTTTCAACATTATCTTTTAGGCATTTGAAATCAAAAAAAAAAAATTTACCAATCCAAAGGTTGGACTGGCAGAACTGTAAGAACATAGTACCAGACATTTTGTGTCATTTTCTCTAGTTTTTTTGTATGTTCAAATTCCTCCTTGGCCTATTTGGATGATTGTCTTAACACGTTGTCTGTTATAACACAACCACCTACTACTTTGGAAACCTTCAGTGGAATCTATTCTGTCACAAATATTAAGGGCAGGTCTCTGGATTGTGGATAGTTTCCTTCTTCACGTTCTTTACTCACAGATGCCCTGTCAGCTTATCAAGTGCATAGTAATGATATGATAAAATTGCAATAAGCTAGGGCATTACGACTGTCTCTCCTAAAAAAACAAGTCCCAGGTTTTCTCCACTGCACCTCATAGTTTCCCTGACTCCCATACATGGAAACTAATTATTCCCCTTCCAGCCTTCCTTACTATCCTGTCTGTCTGTATTTGTCTCTCTTTTACACACAATTTTATACATGCATACAGTGGTATATTCCTGATTCTATGCTTAAGTCCTGCTGGGGTTGGTGCTTAATTTCCATCTTACTGGGGTCAGGAAAATAAACATCAAATATATGGTAGAAAATCTTAGTTCAATCAAGTCTGACTCTTACTTATAAACTTTATGTCTTTGTGCCAACAACCTCCTCCTTCAATCTGGAATAAATAAAAGTTAGCAGGTCAGCTTATACATAGTAATGAAATGCTAAAACTACAAAATGCTAGGACAGTTATAATTGTCTCTCTTAAAAAAAAAAAGTTTTGAATTTCTTTTGCAATGCACCGCATAGTTGCCCGAATTATTACCCTTCCATCCTTCCATACTATCCCTAGTGTTTATCAGTTTGTCTGTCTGTTTGTCTGTGTCGCTTTCTTACACACAATTTCCTTCATGTATACACAGATATATTACTGATTCTAAGTTTAAGTCCTACTGGGGTTGGAGTCTAACTTCCATCTCTCTGCAATCAGTGAAAATAAATATCAAATGTATTGTAGAAAATCTCAATTCAATCAAGTCTGTCTCTTACTTATGAACTTTATGGCTTTGTGCCAATGCTGGAAATTATTATTGTGAGACAGTAGACTACAAGGAAACACGTGATGGTCTGTGACAGCAAATACTAAATAGAAAACATTTGCAAAGCGAAAGAATGGTTTTACTAAGAAGAGAAATTTAAAATTGCAGTCAGAACCTATTGTTAGAGAGAGAAAGTGTTGAAATATTTATTGATTGAGATTTTTTCCTTATTTTCCTGAAATATATAAGTTGGGACATAAAGTTCAACTTTAATAAATCTTTCTGCTTGTATCTGTCTCCGTTTATCTTTGTTATCACAACCATGTTTTGTGGGTTCCGTTCTCCTCTGCTGTACCTTTCAAATGTGTTTTTTCTTGTATTGCTTTGGTTGGCATGTAAAAATTACTGGTGCTGGTACCATGTAAAAAGCACTGGTGCTGGCACCATTTATAATGCACTTGTGCTGGTACCTTTAAAAACTACTGGTGTTGGTACTATGTAAAAAGCACTGGTGCTGGTACCTTGAAAAAGCACTGGTGCTGGTACCATTTATAAAGCACTTGTGCTGGTACCTTGAAAAAAGCACTGGTGCTGGTACCATGTAAAAAGCAGTGGTGCTGGTACCACGAAAAAAGTACTGGTGCTGGTACCACGACAAAAGTTCTGTTGCTGGTACCATGTAACAAACATTGGTGTTGGTAACATGTAAAAAGCACCCAGTGCACTCTCTAAAGTGGTTGGCATTAGGAAGAGCATCAAACTGTAGACACCAAGTCCAGATAGACCATGGAGCTTAGTGTGAGCCTAGTGTGACCCTGGCCTTGCAAGCTCATGTCAAGCCATCCAACCCATACCAGTATGGAAAACAGATGCTAAATGATGATGATGCTGACTAATGCATTGTGAGTAGAATTTGATTGATGGAAACTACACAGACACTCATCATGAGTGTGTGCTCCTCAATATGTAAAAAAAAGACTCCGCCGGTTACGACGACGAGGGTCCCAGCTGATACAGCTTGCTCGTGAAATTAACGTGCAAATGGCTGAGCATTCCACAGACACGTGTACCCTTAACGTAGTTCTCGGGGATAATCAGCGTGACACAGAGAGTGACAAGGCTGACCCTTTGAAATACAGGTACAACTCATTTTTGCCAGCTGAGTGCACTGGAGCAACGTGAAATAAAGTGTCTTGCTCAAGGACACAACGCGTCGCCGGGAATCAAACTCACAACCTTACGATCATGAGCCGAATGCCCTAACCACTAAGTCATGCGCCCTCACCCTCAATATGTAAATATATGTGTGTGTACGCATGTGTGTGTGCATGCACAAGCATGTGTGTGTGTGTGTGTATGTGCATAAATCTGTATAACTGAAAGGAATAAGGATTTTAAATGCACGCAGGTACGTTACAAGCACTCTCATAAAATTCAAACTTGACTAATCGCATTGAATGATAGAAAACATTTAGACTTCATCATCATCATCATCATCATCATCGTCATTTAACGTCCGCTTTCCATGCTAGCATGGGTTGGACAGTTTGACTGTGGGCTGGCGAACCAGATGGCTGCACCAAGCTCCAGTCTTGATCTTGATCTGTTTGGAATAAACAATCACAGTCCTACCCCTTTTGATTGGTAAATCACTTTAATGGATTTTATGTAGAATACAGAGTATGAAGACATACGAGGTGATATCAAAAGGTTTCCAGACTAGTTTAATTAATAAAAAATAACTTATTTACCTCCTTAGTTTTATCATCATCTCTTCTGGAATAGTCACCTTGCACAGCAATAGAAATGGTCTCAGCATTCCTGCCACTTTTGGAATCCAGCCTGGAAATATTGTTTTCTGCTAGCATGTTGAGGACCTTCTGTGATTCACTCAGGATTTCAACAGTGGTATTAAAACAGCAACCATTGAACTGTATTTTCATCTTGGGGTAGAGATGAAAGTCTACTGGTGCTACATTCGGCAAAACAGGGTGGCTGGGAAAGTGATACCATGTTGTTTTTGGTGGGAAATTCGTGAGTGGGGAGAGTTCAGTGGCAAGATGCATTATTGTTGTGAAGAATCCAATTCTTTGCATGCCACAGATTCAGTCACTTCTGCCAAATGTTCTCCCTGAAACACTTCAAAGCGATGCAGTAGGGCTCCCAATTTATGATCAGGCCCTGGGGGATGAATCCTCAATGCGCAATACTACATTTTCAGGGGTGACATTCATGGCAGGTCTTTCAGGGATATTCTTCCACTTTTGAAGTGCCCGTGGCATTCAAAAAAATTCCTTACAAACCATTTCCTCATTGCTGTAAGCTTGCTGAAACATGCCCAATGACTCTGTAGCGGACTTCCAAAATTTAACGCAAAATTTCACATTGGCCTTTGTTCCAAACTCCTGTCCATGACAAAAATTACAAATTCTGCTGAGGTCAGCTTTGCCTTTCATCTTTTCAGGGGTTGATAAATTAAGTACCAGTTGAATACTGGGATCGATGTAATCGACTCATCCCCTCCCCCAAAAATGCTGCCCTTGTGGCAAAATTTGAAACCATTATTATTATTATTTATTATTTTAGGCGGCGAGCTGGCAGAAACGTTAGTGCGCCAGGTGAAATGCGTAGCTGTATTTCATCTGTCGTTACATTCTGAGTTCAAAGTCCGCCGAGGTGGACTTTGCCTTTCATCCTTTCGGGGTCGATAGATTAAGTACCAGTTACGCACTGGGGTCGATGTAATCGACTTAATCCGTTTGTCTGTCCTTGTTTGTCCCCTCTGTATTTAGCTCCTTGTGGTTAGTAAAGAAATATATTATTATTGTGGTAATAGCAGTGTTGTCAGATGTGAGTGGCACCAATTATTTATCTTGTGAGTCTGTAGGTTTTAATATTTTTTCCTTTCAGCTTGCTATCATAGCAACATCTTTCGTATTTCTATTGAATTTGTAGTCTTAACTGAAGTGTCTGCCATAAATTTCTGGTGTGATTCAATTACAGGCAGCCGTTATAGTGGGGGAGAGAGAGACCGAGAAATAGTTAATCTCTGATTGTCGATCAAATATAGATTATGAAAATTATTGAAATTTCATCTCTTTGGCAATTTGAAGATTTCCATTGAAGAACTTTGTGTAGATGTTTTCTTGAATATATATGTAATCTGTGCTTAGTGAGGATGTATGTGTGTATGTATATGACAGTGTGTACAGATGTAGATTATGTGTATTCTTATAGTGTTTCACCACCACAAGATGCATATGTCCAGTGGTGTATATATATAAAATATATATATATATATATATATACATATATATATATATACATATAAGGCGGTGAGCTGGCAGTAATGTTAGAACGCTGGGTGAAATGCTTTGCGGTATTTCATCTGTGGCTA
>NC_043017.1:21952554-21975054 GCF_006345805.1 Octopus sinensis | reverse complement strand
TAAAAAGTACCCATTACACTCTCAGAGTGGTTGGCATTAGGAAGGGCATCCAGCTGTAGAAACCATGCCAAATCAGACTGGAACCTGGTTCAGCACTCTGGCATATCAGTTCCAGTCAAGCCGTCTAACCCATGCCGACATGGAAAGCAGATGTTAAATAAATATGCTTTTAAATGTTAGGCTGCAAAAAAAAAAAAATGACTTCATATTAAGATTTTATAGCAAGGGGGAATAATTTAGCAAGCTCCTTATAGTTGCTTGCCTAACGATGCTACATGTGAGTGAGTTCATGTAATGTAGCATTTAAGTTTTGTGATTTTAGGTTTAGCTTTAGATGAAGTCAACATGTCCAGAGGAAGAGCTCACCCATTTTAACTCACTTTATGGTTTGCAATGTCTGAGCCATTGCCTTCTGGGATTAGCCTTCTAAATGTCTCAAGCACATTTACCAGGGTGTTAGCTGGCAGAAACATTAGCACGCCGGACGAAATGCATATGTTCTGAGTTCAAATTCCGCCGAGGTCAACTTTGCCTTTCATCCTTTCGGAGTCGATAAACCAAGTTCCAGTTACGCACTGGGGTCGATGTAATCGACTTAATCCATGTGTTTGTCCTTGTCTGTCCCCTCTGTGTTTAGCCCCTTATGGGTAATAAAGAAACAAATTTTCAGCTTTAGTTAAATTAATAATGAGACAGCACTCATATTCATTACAATAATCTCATTCCACGCTTATAAGTATATATGACTCTATAGCTATGAGGTTCAAAGCTTTAGCCTTTAAATAAACCATGTCTTGTCCAAATATACAACCTGTTTTATGTTTGAAACCAGTCAAATGCAGCCTCTTACTCCTAACCAGTAATGGCTCTCTAAATGTAAACAATAAAATAACATCACTGAAATCTGGACACTACAAGATAATTCATGATTAATTCAAAACAAGGTGAATAAATAAACATGACATTTGGCAGAATAAACTGAATGCTACAGGGTTAACGTTCAACTATAGAGCTGTGATGTTTAATATATAATTACATACCTATGATCTTTAGTATAAAACTGTATAACTAAGTTATATAATACACAACTTACTACAGAATGAAATTACAACAGTCTCAGCACAAATACATAACAAACAAAGAAAAGAACATTGTGTTTTATTCAACTGTCTGCCTGGTCACATGACATTTCCAGCTGCTCTTTCTATTTTGTCATGTGATATAATACGTCTGCTATTTGATAGACTTATCTCAGCGGTGTGTCAATATTTCCTTTTCCTTCTTTTTCATTTCTCACTTTTTTTGTTGAAATTAGTGTCTATCCAAGCTAATGAGAGAGACCCTCTTGTGTGGTTGCTTGATTTGCTAGACATAACAGACAAATCTTTCTCAAATTACATTTTACTGTCTGAAAGACAAGGACATGTTAGATAATGTAATCCTAGATAATCCTGGAAAAAAAAAGGAAAACAAAAACCTAATCTGGATGATCCTGCCTGCAATGCCTTTGATCGTTGGTCTGCCAGTCACGTCTGTCTTGGTGTTAAGGAACAACAACAGAGGCTGCTGTCTGTCTTCTCTCTACTGTTTTCTTATAACAACAAATAACCTGTTCTCACCTTTGCAACTACATTCTCACATTCCACCTTTGACTTTGCTCTTGCTCTCTTTCAGAATAAACAAACACACACACACACACACACAACTACCACCACCACCACCACACACTACACCACATACACAAACTCACACAACACTCACACACAAGCACCCCCCCCCCCACAAAGAATAAGTTCTAGAGTCTATTTGCTCGATTAAAGCTAGTGCTCCAGCATGGCCATAGTCAAATGACTGAAACAAGTAAGAGAGTAAAGAGTATATATATATATAACTTATAAAATAAGTTATTAGTAAATTTAACCTTTAAAGGTATTTTTTGATATGCTGGCCATTGATAAAATTTTTTTCTTTCGAAAAAAATCTTATCCTACATTAGTTATATATATATATATATATATAGTGGGAGAATTCACAAAAACAAAAGATGAAGACAGGTGATGTAGACAACAAACAGATGTATTAGTTTAATGCTCGGGAAGTGAAAAAGTCTTTAACATTTCGAGCCTATGTTCTTCCACAGAAAGGAACACAGGAAGAAACAAGGTGAGAAAATAAAGAATGTTTAGTGGCTAGCAATCTATCATGGCGAATGCCAGACAGAGGGGTCACACAGGAGAGCTAGGAAGAAGGGGAAATAATAAAGTAGTGGTGATCCCAAAATGAAGGTGTGCGTGCATGTTTATAAGAGAGTATGTATGTGCATGTAGAAGAGGGCTGGTGACCTTGCCGTGTGCGTATGTGTATGTGTAGGTTTGTGAATGTGGGGCTGGGAAGTGGACAGTGCTAGTGTGTGCATGGTGGTGTGGTGTGATGTGGCATTGTATGTTATGGTGGTGTAGTGGTGTATGGTGTAGTGTGATGGTATTGGGAGGTGGGGAGGTGAGAGTGGGGAAAGCAAGGGTTGGGTGTGGGTTAAGCTGAGGGTGGGGGTAGAGGTGGGGATATGTGAGAGTGGGTGTGAATGATGGGGTGGTGTGGGATGGGATGGATAGTGAAGGTCGGGTTGGATTGTGTAGGGGTGGGGTAGGGTTACGAGGGAGGTGTTATGATGAAGGGAGAAGGGAGAAGGTGGGGGGGAATGAAGCGAAGAGAGAGGGAGAGTAGGAGTGAAGAGAAGTGGGAGTGAGAGCAAGAGAGGAGAGGTGGGAGGAAGTAGGTGTGAAGGAGTGATAGGAGAGGGGAGGAGAGTTGAGCCCATGTGGTGCAAAGGAGCAATGAGAGAAGATTAATCCCGGTGCAAACAGGAGTCTGGATGGCCCCTGTGCAAGGACAATCCGAACATGTGTGTGTGTGTGTGTGTCTGCGTGTGAGTGTGTATATAAATATATAAATATATATAAACATATGTATATAAACATGTATATAAATATATATATGCATATATATATATTTATGATATAATATATATAAACATATATAAATATCTATCTATCTATCTATCTCTCTATATATATATATATTATGTATATATATATATATTATATATAGATAGATAGATAGATAGATACTTTATTTAAAAGCAGCAGAAATTCAACAAAACTGTTACTCTGAGTTTCACGTTCACAAACGGGACCGTGAAACTCAGAGTAACAGTTTTGTTGAATTTCTGCTGCCTTTAAATAAAGCATATTACTCTACCCCTTGTATTTGAGTACTCCTTTTTCCACCTTGTTTCACATTTATGTGTTTACTCCAGTATATATATATATATATATATATATTATATATATATATATATAGATAAATAGATATACACATATCTATATATGTGCATGTGTTTGTGTGTGTATATATAAATATATATATTATATATATAAACATATATATATATACATATATCTGTATGTGTGTATTTATATATACATACATACATACATATATATATTATATATATATATATATATATGTATCTTTTTCTCTGTCTCCCTATTTTATATGATATTTGTGATAAACACTGAATGTCTCTGTATCTATGCAAGAAAGTATAAATCATTTGTGTAAAGCTGTTAACGTATCCATATCCGTCCTGCCATTAACTTATAGCTGTACATGACAAACTTCAGTTGCGGTCATCATAGGACTGAAATAAAATCGGTAAAACAGTGCTAACTAGCCACGTGAATTTATGGCCAGAACTGCAAAACTGTTGCTAAGATGACATATTGATTCAACATTTACAGGGTGGATCTAAAATATATACACACACACATATATATATCCTTGTATGTGTGTTATCATACTCACACATATCAAGCATGTGTGTATATATGTATCTATACATATATGCATGTATGAACTAAAATTCACATATTTGCATATTTTACATTGTATAACTGAATTTACTTTAAAAATTATATATGTGCATCTGTGTATATATATATATATATAGGTGTGTGTGTGTGTGTTTGTTTGTATATATATATATAGTACTATACATATATATATATACATACTTAGGTATATATATATATATATACATATATGTATGTATATGCACACACATGCTCATGTCCACACACATATGTATACATTTATGTTTGTATGTATGTATGTATATGTACATATATATCTATGTGTGTGTTTATATATGGATAGATATGTATGTATATATATATGTATATATATTATATATATATATATATATATATACATATCTATGTATGTATATGTATGTGTGTATTTATAATATACACAAATGTATTCTACAAATATTCATATGTATATATGTGTTTGTATATATGTGTGTGTGTGTGTTTGTGAAGTTGTGTACATGCTTGATTACGCAACAATATACATTCCACACATTTAGTATTATATATACATATACACACGTCTGCCTGAAACTACATATAATATATAATGTCTCTCTCTCTCTCTCTATATATATATATATATACACATTGCTGTGTTTACAAATCCATATTGACTGTTCTATTATTAATTTAATTATTTAAAATTCTCCATTGAAACAAACAATAACTTTAGTTTTGTCTTAATTTAGGTCTAAAATTAAGTTGCAGTTATTGTCTAGAGACAACATTTCTGAAAGCATTTTACCATTTCTCTGTTTCGATTGGAAGCTTATGTATGAAAAATTTTCCAGTTTTCATAATTCTATGTGTAGTAATATTGCTGTCTGTATCGTTCAAAAATCTCAAAACACTTACCAGAATTAGTAGAAATAAACCAAAGCTGGCTTTTATTCAAAAATAGATAAAAACAAAAAGATCTCTTCTGTTGATCTTTAAACCATCTTTAGTCAACACTCATCGAATTCTTCTATATAATTCTTTCTCTGTTGCTTCTTGTGTCACCTTTACTATTATGGTACTTAGGTACTTTACCTGTCTTTTATAGAGTAATAGAGAGTGTGAGTTGAATACAGAAATCATTTAGAAAAGACTACTAAGATAAATGCCAAGCATCTCAGACGATGGTTGACAGTGTACTGTGGAAATATTTAATAAATACTGTGGAAATATTTAATAAAGAATTAAATTTTACCATTTTTTATAAAATTATTTGATCTACGTGACGTTTGGTAATCTTGCTTAAGAGACGAGGAAGCATTTTGAAAGATAGAAATTTTTAATAGGATTTCTACACTGAATGCTTACATATCCACCTATCTATCGCTCTGTCTGTCTGGCTGTATAATTATTATTATTATTAAGGCGGCAAGCTGGCAGAACCGTTAAAATGATGGGCAAAATGCTTAGCAACATTTCGTCCATCTGAGTTCAAATTCTGCCGAGGTCAACTTAACCTTTCATCTTTTTGGAGTTGATAAAATAACTACTTCCCAACCTCCCAACCTGGCCCTTTCCCCTGTTCCCACCTATGCTGCTGCACTTGCCCCTACTTCTCCAACACCACCATCCTCACAGGCACCCATCATCATCTCAATTATATCACTGACTCCTTTTCCTGAACTTCTAGCAATGTCATTTACTGTATATCCTACTCTTCCTGTCCTTCTCTGTACATCGGTCAAATGGGACGCTGCTCAGCTGAATTGTTTGTGGAGCACCTCCAAGACATTAGACTCAGTTTCCATCGACGAAATACACTCACAACACTTTTTGTCAGCCTGAGCCTATAGTAGAAGACACTTGCCTAAGGTGCCATGCAGTAGGACTGAACCCAGAACTGTGTGGTTGGTAAGCAAGCTACTTACCACACAGCCACTCCTGCATCATTATTTTGATGTTTCTTCACATGGCTTGTTTGCTTGTTCGTATTTCTTACAGAAACAAACATTTCTTTTGTTGTGCTCAAAGCCCTCCTGGTGATTTGTCGTTTCCTCTGTTATTGGCTGTTGTCTTCATTAAAATAAAAATTTACCTCAGTTGCTTGCTTTTGTGTTCTGTCTAAAGAATTTTAGGATACATCAGCGTTGATTAACGTAAACCTAACAGATAGAGACATTTCGCAGATGCTGAGAACTGTGAAAAAAATAAATAAAAAAATAAACAAATAAATAAGATGAAATAAAATAGAATATAATGAAATTTTAAAAAAAAAAGGCAGTAATAAAAATTGCTTCACTGTCACCATTGAAAAACTTGGGAATGTGTAAAAGAATTTTTAAGTCTTGGAGACAAAAAGACAACCACCATTCTGAATTGTAATATTTGTATCAATCTTTATGATTATTGGTGTTGTTTTGTTGTTTTATTGTCAAAATGTGTATGTATGTATGTATGTATGTATGTATGTATGTATATACATATACATAGCAACATACATACATACATACACATACACACACACACACACACATATATATATACATATGTATATATATATATACATATACATACATATATATATACACACACACACACATATATATATATATATATATATATATATATACACACACACACATATATATATATATATATACACACACATACATAAATATATATACATATACAAACACACACATATGAACATATACGCATATATAAAATCCCACTTTGATTTATGCCTACATATATGCATATAAAATGTATATGAGCATACATGTATGTGTGTGCATGTATATACATGCGTGTGTGTGTATGCATGTAAATATGCATACCTGTAGGTATGCATAACATGCATACGTATCTGTATGCTTCTATATATGTACGTTATGTATGCTTATAGCTTTATGTGCACATATGCACACATACACACACACACACGTTTATACAAAGAAAATTAAATGTTTAAACATTTAGAATGATTCATGATTTCACATAAAATTCGAAATTTTAAGGCATTCTGATAGAATTCCTTTGACAATACAAACAGCATATATCTTGTTACATTTCATTATAGCATTGTGTTACCTTTGTGGGGAAGAAAGGTATTTGCTAACATTTTACTGTTTCATTGCAATCTTTTTATTTTATTTTCCCAACATGCCAGAAACAACATTTTGTAGGCTGGCAAGAAAGGTTTATATTGTTTTGAGTGTCTTCACTTTGGTTTTGCTAGCTTTTGTTTTATAATCACCTTTCTTTTATAAACATGCAGGCGAGGTGACATCTTGAAAATAAACATAATGTTGCCTATCACATCATTTAAACTTACTATCATTGCTGCAAAAATTATTCTTCAGACCTGATTGATAATCCATCCATCCATCCATCCATTTTCACTGTCCCCTATTTTTTGAAGAATCATGGGGGTTAAGTCCTTCGGCATCCCCTTCATGGGATTTGTAGGGGACGTTTGATACTTGTTTGCAGACAAGGGGTATGTTTCTGTCCTTTTGACCTCATCAGCATATCGCAGTCTAACCCACTGTTTTTCAACCATTCTTTTTCCCTCGATCCCTTTGATCCCTGTTTCATACAGATGGACCCTCATAATGATTCCATCTTGAAAAAGAAAATCCTATTTCATTTCTATAATCAACCCTTTAGCATTCAGATTATTCTGTCAAATGTAATCCCTTATTTATTCATATCGTGTTAAATTAATTATGGTTCATTTCAGAGCTTTGGGATTTCAGTGATGTGATTGTTTATTTCTAGAATGACACTGTAGGGTAGGCATGAGAGGCCAGATCAGACTGGATTGAACGTAAAACAGGTAGAATATTTGGGCGAGATATGACCACATGAAATGCCAAAGGGCTAAATATTTTTAGGAATCGTAAAAAAAAAAATTAAAATATTTTGTGTATTGTTGAATTATAATGAATTTATTTCACAAATTTTAACAACAAGATCTTAAATGGATGCCCAAGAATCATTGGATCCTAATTGAGAATCATTGGTCAAACCAAACCTGTCAAAGATTTTTACATGGCTGTGTGGTAAGAAGCTAGCTTCCCAACCACATGTTTCTAGGTTCAATCCTCCCACTGTGTGGCACCCCGAACAAGTGTCTTCTACTTTAGCCTTGGGCTGACCAAAGCCTTGTGAGTGGATTTCGTAGATCGAAACTGAAGGAAGCCTGTTGTATATATATATATATATATATATATATGTATGTATATATTTGTGTGTTTGTAGCTGTGTCCCTGCCACTATCGCTTGACAACCGATGTTGGTGTGTTTACATCCCCATAACTTAGCAGTTGGGCAAAAGAGACCGATAGAATAAGTACTTGGCTTACAAAGAATAAGTCCTGGGTTCGATTTGTTTGACTAAAAACCCCTGTATGGTGGTGCTCCAGCACGGCCTCAGTCAACTGACTAAAAAAAAGTAAAAGAGTAAAAGAAGAAAAGAATGAAAAGATAGTATTAATTATAATCTTCATCCATCCATATTTTCCCCCTTTTTACACCCACTGTTCCTGGGGGAAGGGTTGAAGGAGTGAGAGGGTGTTGATGGACATGCCTGCATCGTCATTGTATCACTGAATCGACCAGACTATTAAATTTTGTTATACACCACTGGCCACAGTGCATTTCCTCATATTGTTGTAGCTTTCACATGACGGATACCCACTGGTTAAGTGGGTAGGGCAACGTTCCCCATGGACTGGAGCAAACATGAAATGAAGTGTTTTACTCAAGGACACACTGCACTGCCTCATATAGGAATCAAAACCATGAACTTGCAATCATGGGGGCTACACTCTTACCATCAGGCCATGTGCCTCCACATATACATCATAATTAAAAAAAAAAATCTTTTTCTTCCATTTCACTGTTGTATTTTCCTTTTATCATTCTTCTTCCCCACCACCCTCCTCCACCACTTCATCATCAGCACTAATTACAGTAACCATAATTGGAACATTTATCATCTCATTCATTGTAATTATTATCATTACTGAAGCTTGACCACCACCACCACCAACACCACCATCATCATCATCATCATTATCATCACCATTATCATATTTTAAACATCAGTTCTTCTTTCTTGCTACCATTGTAATTATCATCTTTGTCATCGTTATTCATCTTCGTCAAAATCTTATTAGATTGTAAACTTTGTATTTTCACAATTAATAACTCCATTCTATTTTCTAATTACTTTTATTGTGTCCAAGTTACCATTCATTAGTCCTGTCCAGCAGAAACATTCACCTTCATAGATAACTTCTTTTTTTTATTATTACAAACCATTTTTAAAAGTTTTAAATGACTGTAGATAAAAAAATAATTCACAGTGATTTTATTTACTTTAGTAAAAATCCTAATGTTCTCTAAAACTTAACATTGCTAATGACACACACACACACACACCCACACAAAGTACATTCTCCTTCCAAGTAGGACCCTTTCACTTCAATGCACTTGTGTTCTGGCCCCTTTGTGAAAGCCCCATGGAAGTCCCTCTAAGTAAAGGTGTCCAGGACCCTTGTCACAGGTTCCTTTGTCTTCTCCTTTAGTTTGGAAAATAACCAAAATTTACAGGAAGCAAGTTCTGGACAGCAGGGACAGATCTGATGCCCATCTCTTTCAAGTAGTTGGTTACCAGGATACTCATCACTGAAGACCCTTAAGAACAAAACTTAGCACAAATTCCTTCATGTTCGGATCTTCATGAATAATTCTGTGTACAGTTACCACACAAACTTTAAACTGCATGCTTATTATCTTTGTAGACACACAACAGTCTTTATCCAGAAAATTGCAAATTTCCTCAACCAGATATAATGTTCTGACATCCTTCTCCCTTCCATAACTCATCATCTCTCACCTCCTCTCTGTCACACCTGAACTTCTCGTGCCAGCAAAAAAGTTAATCCATAACTGGTCTGGAGCATTTCATAAGCAGTTTCTCATATGTTTGTTCCCAGTTTAACACAAGATCCGAGGACACAAAGAGCCAGAACAGTTATTTATGCCCCGTTCTGTTGCAACCTATAAACCTTCTACAATGTTGCCATTCCCCACCAGTAGGTTCTGCACCCCACTCTGAGAAACAATGCAGTTTCGAGTCAAGGCCTGGATCTTGATTCACTAAGGGCTTTGAGCAAAGTGGGACCTTAATTAGATTAACATGGAGCATAACAAATAATGGAAAATAAAATGCAGATGCTTGGCTGTCCTTCCTTTTCTTAAAAAAAAAATTTCCAATGGTATAGGCACAGGAGTGGCTGTGTGGTAAGTAGCTTGCTTACCAGCCACATGGTTCCAGCTTCATTCCCACTGCATGGTACCTTGGGCAAGTGTCTTCTACTATAGCCTCAGGCTGACCAAAGCCCTGTGAGTGGATTTGGTAGACAGAAACTGAAAGAAGCCTGTCGTATATATGTATATACAGGGTGTCCCCAAAAAATGTATACACATAGTGGTTCGGCAAAAGAGAACGATAGAATAAGTACTAGGCTTACAAAGAATAACAAATTTACAATTATTTAAGGTGTGTATACATTTTTTTGGGACACCCTGTATATATATATATATATATGTATGTGTGTGTATATGTTTGTGTGTCTGTGTTTGTTCCCCCACCCCAACATCGCTTGACAACCGATGCTGGTGTGTTTACATCCCCGTAACTTAGCAGTTCAGCAAAAGAGACCGATAGAATAAGTACTAGGCTTCCAAAGAATAAATACTGGGTCAATTTATTCAAGGCAGTGCTCCAGCATGGCCACTGTCATACAACAGGCTTCAGCATAGTTCTCATTAACCTAGTTTCACTCACAATGTATCGCAAAGTTCAGTTAGCCAGAAGTTAAAGCAAATGACATCCTCCCATGGTGCTGCAATAGTGAGATTGAACCCAGAACCACTGGATTGAGAAGCAAGCTTAAGATGCGCAAAGCTGTTGCAGTATTCTAAAATTTCCTGGTAGACATAATATAAAATAATAGAAGCAAAATAAATCTGTTTTAGAAAGTGAGGCATCACATGCTAGAAAATGAGATTTTGTCAATTGCATAATTAATGTGAATAAATTGTATTGTCGGTGAAATGACGCTCATTTCCAGCTTATGTCTACCAAATTCTGGCATGCAGTTGTATGTGTGTGTGTATGGGGGTGGAGTGGATAGAAAAGAAATCTCCACACAAGAAAATTAGTCAAAGTAAAACACAAAATTAAAACAAGCAAAAAAAAAAGAGCAATAAGTAATTAATTAATCAAATAAATAAATACATAAATAATTAAACAAATAAATAATACCTTTTCTACAGAATGTAATTACAGCTTAAATGCCTCATCTATATAAAATAATAAATAATTAATCCCACAAAAATATTACATATAGCAACAACAACAATAATAATAATATTGATAATATCGATAATAAAAGTAATAATGGCAGCAACTGCAACAAAGGGAGTGATGATTGGGATAATGATAAGGATCAAAATGACAATCACAATGATGCTAATTATGATCATTAGGATAAGGATTACTCGTTAATATATCTGTTGTATGAGAGGTGGTCGGTTGTATTATATTGGATGGAGCTTGGATTTGCTGTTTGATTCTATTCCATCAAACTTTATGTCAGGGAATTGTCAAGATGACACTGAGAAAAATTCATGGGCAGCAAATACAAGGCGTTAAATAAGCTCTCTCTCTTTCTCTCTTTTACTTGTTTCAGTCATTTGACTGCGGCCATGCTGGAGCACCGCCTTTAGTCGAGCAAATCGACCCCGGGGCTTATTCTTTGTAAGCCTAGTACTTATTCTATCAGTCTCTTTTGCCGAACTGCTAAGTGACGGGGACGTAAACACACCAGCATCAGTTGTCAAACAATGCTACGGGGACAAACACAGACACACATACACATACACACACACACACACACATATATATATATATATATATATATATGTATGTGTGTGTATATGTTTGTGTGTCTGTGTTTGTTCCCCCACCCCAACATCGCTTGACAACCGATGCTGGTGTGTTTACATCCCCGTAACTTAGCAGTTCAGCAAAAGAGACCGATAGAATAAGTACTAGGCTTCCAAAGAATAAATACTGGGTCAATTTATTCAAGGCAGTGCTCCAGCATGGCCACTGTCATACAACAGGCTTCAGCATAGTTCTCATTAACCTAGTTTCACTCACAATGTATCGCAAAGTTCAGTTAGCCAGAAGTTAAAGCAAATGACATCCTCCCATGGTGCTGCAATAGTGAGATTGAACCCAGAACCACTGGATTGAGAAGCAAGCTTAAGATGCGCAAAGCTGTTGCAGTATTCTAAAATTTCCTGGTAGACATAATATAAAATAATAGAAGCAAAATAAATCTGTTTTAGAAAGTGAGGCATCACATGCTAGAAAATGAGATTTTGTCAATTGCATAATTAATGTGAATAAATTGTATTGTCGGTGAAATGACGCTCATTTCCAGCTTATGTCTACCAAATTCTGGCATGCAGTTGTATGTGTGTGTGTATGGGGGTGGAGTGGATAGAAAAGAAATCTCCACACAAGAAAATTAGTCAAAGTAAAACACAAAATTAAAACAAGCAAAAAAAAAAGAGCAATAAGTAATTAATTAATCAAATAAATAAATACATAAATAATTAAACAAATAAATAATACCTTTTCTACAGAATGTAATTACAGCTTAAATGCCTCATCTATATAAAATAATAAATAATTAATCCCACAAAAATATTACATATAGCAACAACAACAATAATAATAATATTGATAATATCGATAATAAAAGTAATAATGGCAGCAACTGCAACAAAGGGAGTGATGATTGGGATAATGATAAGGATCAAAATGACAATCACAATGATGCTAATTATGATCATTAGGATAAGGATTACTCGTTAATATATCTGTTGTATGAGAGGTGGTCGGTTGTATTATATTGGATGGAGCTTGGATTTGCTGTTTGATTCTATTCCATCAAACTTTATGTCAGGGAATTGTCAAGATGACACTGAGAAAAATTCATGGGCAGCAAATACAAGGCGTTAAATAAGCTCTCTCTCTTTCTCTCTTTTACTTGTTTCAGTCATTTGACTGCGGCCATGCTGGAGCACCGCCTTTAGTCGAGCAAATCGACCCCGGGGCTTATTCTTTGTAAGCCTAGTACTTATTCTATCAGTCTCTTTTGCCGAACTGCTAAGTGACGGGGACGTAAACACACCAGCATCAGTTGTCAAACAATGCTACGGGGACAAACACAGACACACATACACATACACACACACACACACACATATATATATATATATATATATATATACATATATACGACAGGCTTCTTTCAGTTTCCGTCTACCAATCCACTCACAAGGCATTGGTCGGCCCGGGGCTATAGCAGAAGACACTTGCCCAAGATGCCACGCAGTGGGACTGAACGCGGAACCATGTGTTTGGTTAGCAAGCTACTTACCACACAGCAGCTTGTACAAAAGATTTTTTTCCTCCTCTCCACTGTTGTGGTGGTCACCGTCATTGCAGTAGTAGTGGTGGTGGTGGTAGTAGTAGTAGTGATAGTAGTAGTGGTGGTGGTGGTGGTGGTAGTTGCAGTAGTAGTAGTAGTAGTAGTAGTAGTAATTCTTTCCACTATGAGCACAAGGTCTGAAATTTTGGAGGTTAGGGCTGGTGAATTACAGCAACCCCAGTGCACAGCTGGTACTTAATTCATCAGCCCTGAAAGGATGAAAGGTGAAGTCGACCTTGATGGAACTTGATCTCTGAACATGTAGACAAACAAAATGCTGCTAAGCATTTTGACCGGCATGCTTACAATTCCGTCAGCTTACCACTTTAATATTAGTGATAATAGTGGAGGCACAATGGCCCATTGAAACAAAACCAAAACACAACATAATAATAGTAACCCTTCTTACTACAGATACAAGTCCTGAAATTTGGGTAGAGGGTGGGGGGGCTAGTCAATTACATTGACTCCAGTGCTCAATGAAGAAAGGCAGAGTCAGCCTCGGTGGAATTTGAACTCAGAATGTAAAACCAGAAGAAATGCTGCTAAGAATTTTGTCTGACATACCAATGATCTTACCAAATCACTGTCTTAATAATAATAATAATAATTTGTTTCTTTATTACCCACAAGGGGCTAAACATAGAGGGGACAAACAAGGACAAACACACGGATTAAGTTGATTGCATCGACCCCAGTGCGTAACTGGTACTTATTTAATCGACCCCAAAAGGATGAAAGGCAAAGTCGACAATCCCTTCTACTATAAGCACAAGGCCAGAAATTTTGCGTGGGGAGGAATTAGTTGATTACATTGAGCCCCAGTGCTCAGCTGGTTCTTATTTCATTGACCCTTAAAGGATCAGATTCAAAGTTGATCTCAACAGTATTTGAACTCAAGAGAAATACCACTAAGGATTGAGTCCGATGTACACACAATTCTGCAAGCTCCCTGCTTTGATAATAATGGTGATAGTAATGATGATGATGGCCTCTCCCATTGAAGATGATGTGTTCAGCTTTTGTTGAATGACCTGCACAAAGGAATTGTTTATAGTGGTCAAATGCTCATGCTGGACATTAGCTCACTCTCTCCATCAAATCGAGGTTGTGTGAACAGGGGCACAGTGTGCCATGCGTCAGGTGTCGAAGTGATCACAGAGTAACACAATATGAAGTGTTTTGCTCAAGAACACAATGTACCACCCGGTCTGGGAATTGAAATCACAATTGCTAGATCATGGCTGTAACACCCTAACCATTAAGCCATGTGTCCTCACAATAATAATAATAACAATATTAATAATAACCATAAAGATAATAATAATGATGATGATGATAATCTTTTCTACTCTAGGCACAAGGCCCGAAATTTGGGGGGAGGGGGCCAGTTGATTAGATCGACCACAGTATGCAACTAGTACTTAATTTATCGACCCCGAAAGGATGAAAGGCAAAGTCGACCTCGGCAGAATTTGAACTCAGAATGGAAAGACAGACGAAATACCACTAAGCATTTCACCCGGCGTGCTAACATTTCTGTCAGCTCACCACCTTAATAATAATAATAATAATAATAATAATAATAATATTCCCAACAACAACTTTGACCTTGAACATCTTTGTTAACGTAGAATACTTGATGCATGGTTCTTTGAGAAGTACCAAATTCTTGTCTTAAGAAAGGCAATACTTGATGGATTTCTCAAACTATGGATATTATTGATAAAGGGCTAAAAATGCAAAAATATAAAATAGAGACAACACTAAAATTTTAAAAAAACAGGCTGAAAACTGGGAACTCTAAGATAGTTTCCTGAAATTATCTTTGATATTATTATTATTATATTATTATTATTATTATTATTATTATTATTATTATCATTATTATTATTAATTATCATTATTATTATAATTATTATTATTATTATTATTATTATTAATTTTAGACGAAGTCAAAATCTTTTTTAAACTGAAATTTATCTCACTTTTACTTTCCTATCTCCTTGTTATATTTTTGCTTCAAATATGTTTTGATTTCTCCCTATTTATCTTTCTCCCTCCCTCTCTCTCTCTCTCTCTCTCTCTCTCTTTCGCTCTCTCTCTCTCTCTCTTTCGCTCTCTCTCTCTCTCTCTCTACCCCTCTCTCTCTAAAACACACTATTAGTATAGATCTCCTTGTTATTGATTTCACCTAAGCTAACATGAAGCAAAAATATTAATTAGGAACCTGTCTTATCTTAATTACTTTTCCCAATTGACTGATGCAGTTTCCCCTCTTTTGTTTTGTCAACTCCCGCTTTTATTTTCTTCTCTCTCCTTCTCAC
This sequence comes from Octopus sinensis, assembly GCF_006345805.1. NCBI lineage: Eukaryota > Metazoa > Mollusca > Cephalopoda > Octopoda > Octopodidae > Octopus > Octopus sinensis. Next base: position 21,959,277 of record NC_043017.1, on the reverse strand, counting down.
TTTTACTTTTGCCATCCAACCACGACCACCTCTGCCCATTCCACCTCCTATAGCTAATGTTTTATGAAAATTTTTCTCTATTTACTTAAACATCAAAAATAACTTTGCTTCGTGTGTTTGTGAGTTTGTTTTACATTTATTATTGTTGTATCAGAGATTTGTTTGCACTTTAGGTATTTACTATTATTATTATTATTATTATTATTATTATTATTATTATTATTATTATTATTATTGTTGTTGTTGTTATTTCGTTATTATTATTTTTATTTTTATTATTATTATCATTATTATTATTATTATTATTATTATAATTATTATTATTATTGTTGTTGTTGTTGTTTCGTTATCATTATTTTTATTATTATATTATTATTATTATTATTATTATTATTATTATAATTATTATTATTATTGTTGTTGTTGTTGTTGTTGTTATTTCGTTATCATTATTTTTATTATTATTATTATTTTATTATTATTATTATTATTATTATTATTTTCTTTATTGTGCATTCATTTAGTTCCGAACTGTTGTTGTAAGGAAGATAATGAGAGTCCCAATAATTAGACGAACAACAATAAATAATACTAACGATTACAATAACAATAAATGTAATTATTCCTTCGTTAATATTAATAATAATTACTGACACAAGTGCGAGGTCACACCTTTTGTAGGAAAGAACAATAATCATACTGACACCCCAGTATATACTGGTATTTAATTTATTGACTGCAGACAAAGAGTGAGTTCCATTCAAGTTCTGGGTTAGGTGTAAGTGGTGGCCCACCACCCACACAAAAAGAAATTTCTGTATCTTGTGCCTCAGAAATCATTGGTAATAGTAGTTCCAAGTATTGGTACAAGGCCAGCAATTTCAGAGAAGAGGATAAGTTGATTACATTGACCCCAATATGCAACTGGTACTTATTTTATCGACCCTGAAAACGTAAGAGGCAAAGTCAACCTTGGTGGAAATTGAACTCAAGATGTAAAAACTATGCTACGAAAAAATATGCTACTAAAAATTATGCTACTAAAAAAATATGCTACTCAGCATTTCTGCCTGGTATGCTAACCCCTTGTCTAGCTTTTCACCTTAAACATTGGTAACAAAGAAATTCTTGTTCAATTCCCATATATGGCTTTTGAAAGAAAATCAATTCTTTCTTGATTTTTTTTTTTTTTACATATTTGGAATGAAAAATAGAATAAGTAAAAAGACACGGTCCAAGAGTTGCATCATCTGTGTTGCAGATAAGTTCTTGTTTTAAATGAAATTAAGGTTTCAAATGATTACTTAAATAAGTGATCTGAAATTTTCACCAAGCATTAAGAAATTCTTTATAGTAAATTCAAATCAAACAATGCAAATTGATAAAAATGATTTATTATTATTGATCTGTGTTCTACCTGGTGTCCTTCTCGACTGATATATCTCAATGCACCTTCCCAAATGAAAATTGAAAGCATGCTGTTGCAGACACAGAACACCGAAGAAAATTCTATCCAACTTGAAACATGAAATAATGAAGAAGTAATAATATTTATCATTAAGTATCAAATCTACTATATTATATCTTTTATATCATAATACAACATGTACAGTATTATAATACATATATGACACCTGCTATATCATAATACTTAAATCTACTGCATCATAATACACATACCTACTATATTATATTATATTATTATTATTTTTATTTTTATTATTATTATCATTATTATTATTATTATTTTTTATTATTATTATTATTATTATATTATTATAATTATTATTATTATTGTTGTTGTTGTTGTTGTTGTTGTTATTTCGTTATCATTATTTTTATTATTATTATTATTATTATTATTATTATTATTATTATTATTTTCTTTATTGTGCATTCATTTAGTTCCGAACTGTTGTTGTAAGGAAGATAATGAGAGTCCCAATAATTAGACGAACAACAATAAATAATACTAACGATTACAATAACAATAAATGTAATTATTCCTTCGTTAATATTAATAATAATTACTGACACAAGTGCGAGGTCACACCTTTTGTAGGAAAGAACAATAAATCATACTGACACCCCAGTATATTACTGGTATTTAATTTATTGACTGCAGACAAAGAGTGAGTTCCATTCAAGTTCTGGGTTAGGTGTAAGTGGTGGCCCACCACCCACACAAAAAGAAATTTCTGTATCTTGTGCCTCAGAAATCATTGGTAATAGTAGTTCCAAGTATTGGTACAAGGCCAGCAATTTCAGAGAAGAGGATAAGTTGATTACATTGACCCCAATATGCAACTGGTACTTATTTTATCGACCCTGAAAACGTAAGAGGCAAAGTCAACCTTGGTGGAAATTGAACTCAAGATGTAAAAACTATGCTACTAAAAAAATATGCTACTAAAAATTATGCTACTAAAAAAATATGCTACTCAGCATTTCTGCCTGGTATGCTAACCCCTTGTCTAGCTTTTCACCTTAAACATTGGTAACAAAGAAATTCTTGTTCAATTCCCATATATGGCTTTTGAAAGAAAATCAATTCTTTCTTGATTTTTTTTTTTTTTACATATTTGGAATGAAAAATAGAATAAGTAAAAAGACACGGTTCCAAGAGTTGCATCATCTGTGTTGCAGATAAGTTTCTTGTTTTAAATGAAATTAAGGTTTCAAATGATTACTTAAATAAGTGATCTGAAATTTTCACCAAGCATTAAGAAATTCTTTATAGTAAATTCAAATCAAACAATGCAAATTGATAAAAATGATTTATTATTATTGATCTGTGTTCTACCTGGTGTCCTTCTCGACTGATATATCTCAATGCACCTTCCCAAATGAAAATTGAAAGCATGCTGTTGCAGACACAGAACACCGAAGAAAATTCTATCCAACTTGAAACATGAAATAATGAAGAAGTAATAATATTTATCAATTAAGTATCAAATCTACTATATTATATCTTTTATATCATAATACAACATGTACAGTATTATAATACATATATGACACCTGCTATATCATAATACTTAAATCTACTGCATCATAATACACATACCTACTATATTATATTATATTACAATATAATAATTATTATAAGATATATATGAACTATCATAATACATACAATATCTACTTTATAACTCACCTGAGAGCAGTATCACACATACTACATGCCTCTGCCTCCCAAATACCACCTGCCCTCAATTATTTTCAATCCTACCCAAGATGTTTCAACTGATCACCTCCCTTTTCTGTGCCTTCAACCACTGCTCTCTCTCTCTCTCTCTTTCCCCACTCTGTTATACTCCATCCTAAATGCATCCTTTATTTGCTATCATTCTCAGTGCCCTCCCTTGTCTCCCATAATGACCCACTTTTATAGCCCCCACCCTCTCATGTATCCCTATATCTCTATCTCTACAGTTCCTACACTTTGCTCATTCATTCTACTTCTTTTTGTTCTATTCTCCTTTCTGAGGCACTCCCATAGCTCCCATCTCACCCCACTACATATTCGTGTTCCCCAACAATCAGTACATTAACCTCTACCTCAAGCTGTTTCCCCCACTCCATCTCACTCTCTTATGAAAGCATCCACTCCCTCTCATCCCCTTTATAATTCACTACTCATGTTCTCTCTGATGCTTACCTTCTTGTTCTTTGAGAGATTGCTCTTGCACCCTATCACTACCTTTACCTTATCTCATTCAGTCATATTTTGGAAGCACTCCGTCGGTTACGACGACGAGGGTTCCGGTTGATCCGAATCAACGGAACAGCCTGCTCATGAAATTAACGTGTAAGTGGCTGAGCACTCCACAGACACATGTACCCTTAACGTAGTTCTCGGGGATATTCAGCATGACACAGAGAGTGACAAGGCCGGCCCTTTGAAACACAGGTACAACAGAAACAGGAAGTAAGAGTGAGAGAAAGTTGTGGTGAAAGAGTACAGCAGGGATCACCACCATCCCCTGCCGGAGCCTCGTGGAGCTTTAGGTGTTTTCGCTCAATAAACACTCACAACACCCGGTCTAGGAGTCGAAACCGCGATCCTATGACCGCAAGTCCGCTGCCCTAACCACTGGGCCATTGCGCCTCCACCAATCATATAACTCCTCCATAGCAAGACACCTGTGCTTGTTGTTCTACCATACTTCAGCCTTTCTTCACCTGGATTACAGCCACCCAACGACCCACCTCTGTCTTCTACTTCCAAATACCTCCCCTTAGCAGTGGGAACTTTTTACTTTCCCTTCTTATCTGTTCTTTCCTGTATTGCAAGTTATATGCCAACTTCACTAGTGACAGGGACAGAAAAATGCACCCAGTACACTCTGTAAAGTGTTTGGCATTATTAGGAAGGGCATCCAACAACAAAAACCATGCCAACGATGACACCGGAGCTTGACACAACCATGCAGCTCGTTAGTTCCTGGTCCAACCATCCTACCTGTGCTAACATGGAAAGCAAGCATGGAACAATGACAATATATGTATGTATGTATGTATGTATGTATGTATGTATGTATGTATGTATGTATGTATGTATGTATGCATGCATGCATGCATGCATGCATGTATGTAAGCAAGCAAACAAGCAAGCAAGCATAGTCATATATGTTTATATATATGTATGTATATTTATATGTTTATACACACAAGTTTATGTATACACACACTCACACACACATATATGAGATGGAGTGTAACTAGAAGCTTTATTCAGTACAACAATCGTTTTGGCTTCCTTCTGCACTGTTCCGTAATGAGTGTGGGATGATGTAATAACATCAGATGCAATGCATTGTACAGAGAACCTCATCAGGCGACATAACATGCTTCTAAAGTTATAAGATTTACATCTTGCTTTCGCTCCGAATTGCATGTTGGTGGTGTGTTGCTAGTAGTTCACAAACATAGATATATGTATATATCATGGCAATTTAAACTCTATAAATATATATAAAGTAATTTTCAACACAGTTGTGTACCCCATCATAATTAGAAAGGTTTACAATAAAATCATGTTCTGATTATATTTATGTATGGTATTTAACATGTCCTGCTATGTTAAATAACTGTCAAATTATCTTGTAGAAATTAAATTTTGCTGTTAAAATTTAGAAAAAACGATTAAGTGGAAGCAGAAAAATAGATTTAAGTAATTAATTTGTGATTGAGAGTTTGGCAAGTGCTTTGTTGGAAACTCATTAACACAGTTATTCAGTAAGCATTATAAAAATGTCGGGTTCCCATCAATGGATCTACTCCTTCTCCATGTCCCACACTGGTGCTTAAAACATGTACTAATGTCACTGTATATAGAATTCATTTATTGAGATGTAGGTAGACAAGTAAATTCAAGTCAGCTTTAGGTAAGTGCAGCAGCAGCTGATATGATAAGTAGGGTCTTTTGTAAAGGTGAAGTTTTACATCCTGAAATAGTGGCCTAAGCTTCAGACATTTTCGATAAATCTAACTGAATTCCATATCTACTTCAAACTTTCTTCATCTCTATAGCTCTCTCTTTTTCCTCACTTTCTTACCCTCTCTCTCTCTCTCTCTCTCTCCCTGTTTTCTTCTGTCCCTTTCTCACTCTCTTCCCAGACTTCCCTAGCCTGAACTGTACAAAAGGATCAGAGAATCACATATGGAATAATTTAATTTCATGAAACTCCTCTCCTTGGCAGAATCAACAATGGGAAACAAACATTGGCTAGATTAAGAATTTCAGGAATCTGATCTTTAGAAATACACAGGAAATTGGTAATATCATGTTCACTGTGAAGAGCTGATAGAATCTGCCAGAGAACTGAGGAAACTGCAGGAAGTTTGTTTTCTCAGCTTACAGTATATATATAGAACACACCGAAGTTGTAAGGTTCAAAGAGAGCAAATGTAATTAAGGAGGAAATTATCATTAAATCCCTCCAAGTTCAGATTTACTTTCTGTCCTTCCGGCCATCAATAAAGTACCAGCTGAGTAATGGGGTTAATGTAATCGATAGGTGCAGATGTGGGTGTGTGGTCAAGAAGTTCGTTTCCCAGCCATGTGATTATGGGATCAGTTTCCCATCGTGGCACCTTCAGCAAATGTCTTTTACTATAGCCCCAAGTTGACCAAAGTTTCATGAGTAGAAATAGCAGACAGAAACTAAAAGAAGTCTGTCGTAACTCCATTTTTGTGTGTGATGTGTAAATACATATATATGTACTTTATTTGTGGGTCAACAAGGCTACCAATAGTTTCATGTAGAGTGAGAAATCTCTGAACAATTATCAAGCCTCTTGGAAGGAGATGACTGCCAACCTCCCCATGTGACAGGCTTGATAATTGTCAAGTGAATTATCTCGACATGAAACCAACGGTAGCCTTGTTAAACCACAAATAAAGAATATTTATGTACTAATGTGGTTATCAGCACTCATCCTCATCTTCATTGCTCAATATTTGCGTGTGTATATATATATACATATGTGTGTGTGTATTCTTTAGTTCTTTTACTTGTTTCAGTCATTTAACTGTGGCTATGCTGGAGTAGTGCCTTTTCATCAAAGAAATCAACCCCTGGACTCATTCTTTGTAAGCCTGGTACTTATTCTATCAGTCTCTTTTGCTGAACCACTAAGATACAGGGATGTAAACACACCAACATTGGTTGTCAAGCAATGGTGGGGTGACAAACACAGACAAAAACAGACACATGT
>NC_043017.1:21942554-21947554 GCF_006345805.1 Octopus sinensis | reverse complement strand
CTTGTTTCCTTCCCCTCTTTCCTTCCCCCTCTCTCTTCTTCCTAACTCACCCTCTCTCCCTCTCTCCTTGCCTTTTTCCCTCTCTCTTACTGTCACATCCTGGATGTCCTCCCAAGCCAACAGCATGAAGACTGAGCGAGACTCTCTATCAACCCACGATCACACAGGCACCTAAAACAACTAGCAAAAGCATGGTACACACTTATAAGTCATACTTTCTTATGAACAGCACCTGTAGCATCGCCATCATTACAGAATTTGATCCCAAAGTAAACTCTGAGTACAAGTCTCATGTAACACGTGTCCGTTTATTTTTCTGTAGATTTATTTTATCCTTTATTTCCTATCAAACTTGATCTTCCACTTCCAACATTTGCAGAAAGTCGTATGATTAATGAGTTTCAAGTTCACTCTTTGTCTAATCTATTCCCTCACCGATTTAACTTTCAGCCTTCCGCTTTCTGCTGAAATGTGATAACGAATTATTTGAAAGTATTTATTTTTCGTGAGAAAATAAAGTTTATATGTTGCTTTAACAGCAGCAGAGATCCATGTTTCTGCATCAGGTTTTTGCTTGCATTTGACTGACGGGAGGTGTAATATGATTGTGGATGAGATTGCTTTCACCTGGTTTCCCCAGCTGCTGCTACTGCTATCCACCACCCACCCCCACCCCGACCTCCTGCCTCACCCCTACCACCACCACCACCACCACCGCCACTATCATTGCCAGCATCCCTAAGTGGTTCTTTTGATGCTACCCGCTAATAGATATCAAAGAGATAAAAAGAAGTGATATTTCTGACGTTACATGTCATCCTGACTTAACGGAATTATCCAAACTTGTATAGTTTCTCCAGAGGATGACATCTGTGCAAATAATCTTTGTGGACAAGCTGAAAGGTGCTGAAGATCGAATAATAATAATAACAATGATGATAATAGTAACAATAATAATAATAATAATAATAATAATAATAATAGTAATAATAATAACAATAATAGCATTAACAATAATAATAATAATAATAATAATAACAATAATAGCAATAACAATAATAATAATAATAATAATAATAATAATAATAATAATAGTAATAATAATAACAATAATAACAATAATAATGATGATAATAATAATAATAATAGTAATAGTAATAACAATAATAATAATAATAATAGGGACCTTTTGAACAGGATGGGCTACTCGACCAGAAGAAAATTCTAACTGGGCCCCACCTGCAAGGTCATGTGCTGTTTATCATGATATGAGATCACTATGTCACACACATGGTTGCAATGCATGTGCCTGGTGTACCCTTATCAGACAGGTAGTCATGGTGGGTATGCTGGACTTCGTAAATTTTATCCCAGTGTCACTTTGATGGCACACACTGCTCTCTCACTCAATAATAATAATAATAATACAGGAACTGTATCAGAAGGCATCAAGAAGAATATCAAGGAAATTGGAATGAAGTGCCTCCTTGGTTTACCTCCCTGGCACGGTCAGAATAATTAGGAAAGTATTAAATAGCTGTAAAGAACAGGTAACATGGTACCATAGGCTGCAGGTAGCAAGCCCGCTATGTATGCAAGACTCCAGGAGTTCCAGCAAAACCTGTGATAAAAAGAAATAATAATAATAATAATAATTTTATTTATTTGTCACCGAGGCAAAATACACTACTACTGCTGCTGCTGCCGCTGCTGGTGATGATGGTTGTGATGGTGGTGGTGGTGGTGGTGGTGGTGTCGTCGTCGTCATCGTCCTCAAATGGCAGATTTGTTGTAAAATAGATTCAGGCATGGCTGTGTGGTTATGAAGTTTGTTTTAAATGATATGGTTTCAGGTTTGACAACATCATCTGACCCTTTACCCCTTCTTTAGTGTTGCAAGCAGCCAAGTCAGTCCCAGAATAAGAGGGTAAGATTTCCATTCCTTCCTGACTGTCTGGGCAGGCTGTTGGAAAATTTTGCCTATATCTTCTTCTTCTTCATCTTCTCTTCTTCTTCTTTGTCTTCTTCGTCTTCTTCTTCTTCTTTGTCTTCTTCGTCTTCTTCTCCTCCTTCTCTTTCTTCTCCTCCTCCTCCTCCTCCTTCTTTTTCTTCTTCTTTTTCTTCTTCTCCTTCTTTTTCTCCTCCTCCTCATCCTCCTTCTTCTTCTTCTCTTCTTCTTCTTCTTCTTTCCCCCCTCCTCCTTGTAGTACTTTGTTACACACTTCCTGTTTTAAAGCGATCTAAATAATTTATGTCCCAAGCACCAACTTAACATTGACAAAGTTTAAATCCTGATAGATCAGCATTTATAGGACAAGAAACCTTGCAGAGCAGAAAATTCTTCTACTCTGTAAGGATTTTATCCTGTTTATGCTATTCTGTCAGTCCTTGGACATTGAAAAAATATATCTTTCTACTTGTACTACAAGACATTTCAGCGTTTCAAAAACGAACTTCTGTTTGTTTACCTACGACATAGTTGACAAAGTTATTTTATTACATTCTTCATTAATTCCAAAATTAATTGAAACGGAGACTGTATTTTCCAATATAAATATGGTAACAAGATGGTTAAATATGACCCATATCCTCCTTTTGTGCGGGTCGTTATCTTTTGTCAGAATATTACCAGAAGTCCCTTGTTAAGATGCTGAAATAATAAAATGTAAAATATTTCTTTCAAAAAAAAAAAAATAAAAGAGTGAGAAATAATTTAATATTATTTCAAAAAATTCCTCATCCTTTCGGTTAATTCAACATCAGCAGATAAAATATTCTCTTTCTTACTCAATTGGCAGGAGAAATATTTCAATGTAAAATAGAATTATGATTCATTTGTTGTTTTTCTTTTTGTTTTTTGTTCATCCTTATCAATATTTGATTCCTAAGATACTATTAAATTAACAGTAATTGTGAAGTGTCAGAAACTATGAAGTAAAACATCCGATCTTTGTGACAAAGGCTTCCTAATGAAGGAGCTTCTGTGCCAATTGTTCTTAAACTCAAACCATGGCACACCAGTATGTTTCAAGATGTAGCAAAATGCATTGAGGAAATAGCTAAATTATGCAGGTTTCAAACTTTGCCAGCAATTTTAGGACAGGGATAAATTGGTTACATTGACCCCAGTGCTCAACTGGTACTTATTTTAATGACCCTGGGAAAATAAAAGGCAAAGTTCGCTTTGGTGGAATTTGAACTCAAAAGGTAAACATGGAAAAAATGCTGCTAAGCATTTTGCCCAGGGTGCTAACAGTTCTGCCAGCTCACTGCCTTTGATTTAAAAATTATATTTGTCCTTTGTCTTACCTCTGTCTCATATTTGGTTCATCATCATCATCATCATCATCATCATCGTTTAATGTCCGTCTTCCATCCAAGCATGGGTAGAACGGTTGACAGGAGCTGACCAGGTGGAAGACTACCCCAGGCTATTGTGTGTTTTGGTAGGGATTTGGTTGCTGGATGCCCTTCCTAACAGGCAACCACTCTGCAGAGTGGACTGAGTGCTTTTTACGTGGTTCCAACACAGGTGAGGTCAGTTTTGGCATGGTTTTTACAGCTCTGTTGTCCAAGATTCATATACAACACACATTACCAATGTTTTTTCAACCATCCAGAGTAATTTGGGACTAAAGAAAGGAAAGCTTTTTATCACTCAAGATGTACGAAAAATAGACTAATTAAAACTCTGAAAACAAACATGGATGTTTAGGACACACTTCTGAAAATGATTTTGACAGGCAAACGGTTATGTATTCCTCTATTTTTGTTCTGTACAAATTTTACTTTTTGACCTGACTCGGTGCCTTCCCATTCAGCTGAATCCTGGTCTATTATATACATACATATATACATACATATATCCATCCATCCATACATACATATATATATATATATATATATATAAATAATAAATATTAGGGAATAAATCCAAATTTACAGGGAAAAAATCAGATTTAGGATTAAATCCAATTTTATAGTAAAATATTATAAAATATTATTAGAGACAAAACCACTATTTTGCAAAACAAACAAGGAAAGACTTAATCAATACATAAAATTTTAATAAATAGTCAAAAAAACCGCCACTACAATTGTTACTTGTCTTGATCGACAATCTTCAGGTGGACTTCCAATAAGTCAGTTTCAAATTGGTAATGTGTGTTGTATATGAATCTTGGACAACAGAGCTGTAAAAACCATGCCAAAACTGACCTCACCTGTGTTGGAACCACGTAAAAAGCACTCAGTCCACTCTGCAGAGTGGTTGCCTGTTAGGAAGGGCATCCAGCAACCAAATCCCTATTTATTAAAATTTTATGTATTGATTAAGTCTTTCCTTGTTGTTTTGCAAAATAGTGGTTTTGTCTCTAATAATATTTTATATATAATATATATATATATATATATATATATATATAAAGATGTACATGTACGTAGGTATGTATCTATGTATCTATCTAATTACCTATCTATATATCTGTCTATCTATCTACATGTATGTAGGTGTGCATCTATGTATCTATTTATCGATATATATATATATATAATATATATATATATATCTATATATATATACATATATATATATTATATATATATATATATGTATGTATATATGTATAGAGAGAGATGGGGAGAGAATGAGAGGGATAAAGATATGCAAGTAAAAGAGCTATGATAATGAAACTTGTGAGAGAAGGAGGTAGAAAAGCATAGAAATGTGAAACAAAATGACAATTAAATAGTGAGTAGAAGAATGGAAATAAACATTATCAGATAAAAGAAATAGACCATCATCAAACATTTCAATGCCTGCCCTTTATCAAAGAGAAGTGGAAGTAATAAGAGAAGTAAGAGGAAAATAATAGAAATGGTAACAACTTTATGACATCTGTTTACATTGCAGGCTTGGTGTAATTTTTGTGTGAGTGTGTTTGGAAACTTCTTAGCCATTGTAAAAGATCATAAAAGTCGAAGTGTAAAGGATAGATTTG
>NC_043017.1:21917554-21937554 GCF_006345805.1 Octopus sinensis | reverse complement strand
CCATTTTTCTGTTCCCTTCCTCAAACCGTCACCTTCCATCTCTCTCTCTCTCTCTCTCTTCCCCTCCCTCTCCGCCCTCTATTTCCTTGCATGTACATATCTCGTATACTGACACAAGATTTCAGTAAATACTCAGGGTATGCAGTAGGGAACAACAAAATCTCAACAAAAGCTTTTATCAAATGATACAATAACAGGTTACTTGTGTTGATTATTTTTCTGTTTGCTTTGCCACCTTTGTTACTGAACTGTAAATATTTAAAGCCAATATTACATTCATTTAAGTTTTACAACAATAACACAGGGCTACAGGAGACCTTTTATATAGTCTGTACTTAGTCTTTGTAAGTTTTTTTTAATGCTTTTTCAGAGATAATCAATGAGTTCAATATTATAGAATTTTCAAAAAATTAAAAGCAGTTAAATATGCCATGTTGTGTGTTTGCTGTGTGCAAATGTTTGGACAACAGAAATTATTCACTTCACACATGCACGCGTCAATGTGTGCATGTGTAGTCTGATAAGTGTGTAGGCGTGGTCGTGGGGTAAGGAGTTTGTTTCTCAACCATATGGTTCAGTCCCACAGAGTGGTACCTTGGGCAAATGTCTTTTTCTATAACCCTGGCCCAACCAAAACCTTGTAAGAGGATGAGTGTATGTGGCTGACAGAAACTGAAGGAAGCCCATTGTATGTGTGTGTGTGTGCATTTGTCCCCCACCACTGCTTGATAACCATTGTGGGTGTGTTTACATCCCTGTACCTTGATAGTTTGGCATCCAGCTGTAAAAACATTGCCTCAACAATATACTCTTATAACCCAAGCTAGTGTTGAAAAAGCAGGTGTAAAACAGATGAAGAGTTTATTTCTAAAGTTAATTCACATGTTGAAGGGGAAAGCAACAGTCTGAAGCTTGAATTTATTGCTTGAAGTGTATTCCATACATCAGCCTTTTAGCTTAATAATTTCATTAAAGCTCTCTCAACAGTGTAATAGCTTTGTCTAAGTCGAGAGACACAGACAGACGGACATATATCTGTCCACCACCAACAGACAGATTCTACAGAAATTTGAGGACCACTTAATGACCACACACGCACATACACACAGAAGCACACGCACACAACCACACAGAAATGCAAACGCACACAAACATGCACACACACACACACACAGAGAAACACATGCAAACACAGACACATGAAAATACACACACACACAACTACACAGAAACACACACAAACACACAAAAGTGCACACACACACACACAGACACACAAACATGCACACACATGAAAATACACACACACACATACACACAAAAGTGCACACACACACACACACACAACATGATTTAATGGCTTCTCCATCGATGATAGCATATTGTTCTTTTCGTTTTTGTTTTTGTTTTCTTGTTTTTGTCCATCGTTATTTTTTTGTTTTCTAAACATGGCTTTGGACAAATTGAAGTTTAGTACATTTGGCAGATTATCAGCTATACTTTACCTGATCGAAAATGTCAATGTGCTCTCCTTCTCTCTCTCTCTGTCTCTCTCTCCCTCTTTCCCTCTCTCTCTCTCTCTTCTATCTCATGATATATGAATGAATAAGTAAATAAATAAATCTTCTCAATGCGAACTGCCATTAATATATCAAAGTTTAAAGAAGAATCACTATGAAATTACCAAACACATTTTCTCTTGCTCACAGATTCTTTCTCTGGTTTCACTCATTGGATCATGGCCATGCCTGAGTATCGTTTTTTAGAGGTTTAATCAATCATAGTGATCTCTAGCATGAATTTCAGTCAGGTGGGTTTTGAATTGATCCTCCTTTATTAAAATTATAAATTGCCCTTGTATTCTTTTTTTTATATATATAAAGGGATGCAACAACCAGATTACATTGGGAGCATAAACGCAGACACAGACCTTGAACTTTTTTTACATTGTCGAAGATACGTCTCACTTTTATCCTTCGAAACATAGAGTAGATGAAACCTTTAGCGACTGAAGAAGGGGTTTGTTCTTTGTGTTAATTGTCCTGTACTCTATTTTTTTGCTGCTTTTAAAAAATGTCCAGTTCCTTTGGTTTGTGTCTATGTTTTCGTTTCTCATTGTGTTCGACGTCCTTTTGGTGTCCTGTACTCATATATGCGTGTATATGTACATGTAGAGGTAGGTACGTACATATATGTTTATATATATGCATATGTTTTATTTTATTTATTAATATATATATATATGTATATATATATATATATATATATATACAGCAATGCTTTGATATATGAACTAATTTGTTCCTGGAGACTGCTCATAAACTGAAAACTCATAAAGCAGAGCAATAATTTCCCATAGCAGCAATGTTATAAATCGTAATTCGTTCCAAGAAAAAAATTTTACCAATAAAATTTGGTAGAATGTAAAGAATATTTTATGTGAAGTAAAAAGAATGACGAGATCATTTATAATAAAAATTATTTTCATTAAAATCGTTTTCTGAATCACTTTCACTCACACTAGACTTGCACACATTATCACTTGTATACACGATCACTAATTCACAAGCACTCATAGACAGACTTGTAGATTCCTTTTTAAAAAACAAGTCTTGATTTGTTTGTTTAGAAGAAGCTTATTTTGCTCTCTAAAAATTTCTCGGTAACACGCAGAAGTATTTGTTATGGTAGTAGAAAGTTTTGCACATCGTTCAAAATTTGGATCTTGTGCTGGGAAAATATAACTCATAAACCTGGGGTCTCATAAAGCAGGTCCTCATAAAGTGAGCTATTACTGTACATAGATAGTCACTACACACATTTTTTTCTCTCCTTGTTTTTTCTGTGTCCCTTTCTGTAGAAGAGCGTAGGCTCGAAACATAAAAAAATTTTTCTATTCCTGAGTGTTATACTAATACAACTGTTTGTTTTGTACACCACCTGTATTCGTCTTTTGTTTTTTTCATAAACTCTCCCTATATATATATATCGTTGCTATTATGCAAAGTGTCGTAAGTCCAAAACATTGTTTTTTTAGTAAACAGAAAAAAAAATAGTTTCACTATTCCATAGCAAATACTTGTACTACACTGACAGTTTTAGATATCATGGTTTCTAAAGCAGCTGGAGATACAATGGTTTGACCAAAAAAAGAAAAAAATTGAAAAAAAACGCATCTGGCCAAATTTGGACATAGCATAATAGCAATGATATATATACACACAAAATGCTTCTTTCAGTTTTTGTCTACCAAGTCCACTCACAAAGCTTTGGTTGGCCTTACTGACAGAAAGATACACACACATAGATATACACTCACCCAAAGTGCCATGCAGGGGGACTGAACCCGGAACCATGTAGTTGGGATGCAAGCTTCTTACCACAGCCATGCCTGCACCTATTATGCATCTACACACACACACACACACACACACACATATATGGAGAGAGTGAAAGAGCGAGAGAGATTCTGTTTTGACAGTTAATTGAGCAGACAAGATTTCTAGTGGATGCAGTGTTAAGAATTTAGCTAAGCATTACATATTTCACTGCAATCATTTATACTATAATTATATTTACAAAATGTTGCTCCCCACCTCCCCAGCCCTGGTTAAGAGAGGCAGGTAGCATCAGAGACATCATGCAATCAGATGTGGAAACCTCGCTCCTGTGAATATATAGATTAGAAACTACCTGCGTTTATTAGGTTAATTAATCCCAGAATACACAGCACAAAGACGAAGTTATTTTCGTTGTTGCACCAATGACCCAGGGTTAAGGGACCAACTACATAACCCTGCTGCACCCCATTAACCATACAAATCACTGAATATTGGGAAAAGAAACCCCAGAAGGAAATCTTTGTTCACATTTTTTTAGCAGTGAAAATTGTTACCCAAACCGCTGTTGTATTACATATTCTGGAACAGTTTCTTCAGTATGTATCTTTGTATGTGTGTTTAGAATTGGACTCTTATTCTGTCATTTTATAATCACCCACTGGGGACATTGAAGATATTCTTACCTTTATCCGAGAACAAAAATCCAAGCAATGTGATTTACACAGGAAAGAAAATAATCCAATGGACCAAAACTTCTCTCTCTCTTCTTCTTCTTCTTCTTCTTCACTCTCTTTCTCTCTCTCTTCTTGATACACCAAACATTTCGGTTGTTTTCATTTTGTTAGTGCCTGCCATACGAACACCAACAATTTGACCTTTTTGAAAGTCCGATAGACGTGTCATTTTAATGAATTTTAATTACCTTTTTCTAATGATATCTGAAAAGAAACCGCAATTTTAGCAAAAAATTTTAAGCAACACTAATAATAAATCAAAGAACATAACAATAAACAAGCTTTTGACGGTTTTACAGATATTTCAAAATTATGATACTATAATGTTAGGTGGTTCCATTATTTTGTCCAAACTCTGTATCTGTGTGTGTGTGTGTGTCTTTGTGACTGTGGACTGTGTTTGTCCCCTGGCACTGCCTAACAACTGATGTTGGTGTTTATGTCCCCACAGCTTAGCAGTTCAGGAAAAGAGACCAGCTGAGAAAAAAGTACCAGATTCTCAAAAAAAAAAAAAAATTGTACTGGAGTCAATTTGTTCAGTGACTAAAATTCTTCAAGGCGGTGCCCCAGTATGGCCACCGTCTGTTGGCTCAGACAAGTAAAAGATAGCAGATAAAAGATATGCTCTTTCCAGCAAATATCACAGTTTTTATGCAATTCTGAAAAGATAAATCATTGCCCTAAAATAGCGATATGTCAAAATATAAAATTGAAATCAACAAAACTTTCTTGAAATTAATTCAAAGAAAAAAAATACACGAAAAGAAAGCTGTTCTTGCCCAACAAAAGAAGAAAGAGCTAAAAAATAATGACTTTTAGAACAAATGAAATTTTATTGTTAAAAAAAAAAGAATTTCTTGTGTAAAACTTTATTATATATCAACTCTGCCAAATATCTGAATTTAGAAATAGATTGTAGTCTTGGAGTTAAAAATATCTCCATTGTAATTGAATTCTTTTCACTGGAGAATTATTTTGTTGGAACCACTATATTTTACTGAAAAAGAAAGAAACCAAAGAAAAGGAGAAACTGGTTAAAGAAATTTGCAATTAAAACTTTGGCGTCAGAATCTATATTCCTTATAAGTGGAATTGCAAACCATTCTGCATTTAATGTTGAATGGTCAGTATAACTGTGGTGAGTGCAGGAGATTCTATAGTGAGTGTCTGAACTGATTATGTCATAAGTGTACCACTTAGGACTCGCTCTTTGTGGTGTATATAACATGCAGATATATATATATATATATATATATATTAGCTGGTGTTTTCAAAACGATGAATAGCTTTGCGGAAACCATGGTTCGCCTTGTTTGCTGACTTTATAATCATCTTATAATCATCTCATAATAATGACCTTTATGGCTTTTATTACTACTTCAGTCCATCTAAATGTATATATTTGTCGTTACCTTTCATAAAAAGCCTTTTTTTTATTTACAATATGCATTTTCGTTGATTTTTCATATTTTACCCTTACATTTCCATGTGTATTTTATATTTTATATTTTCTTTTTGTAACATATTTCTACTATATATATATATATATATATATTAAAGAGAGAGAGTGTGAGTGAGTGAGAGAGAGAGTGTGTGTGAATGAGAGAGAGAGAGAGAGAGCAGTCATCATATTTTCTTGCATAACTGCTTATTCTGAAGAGCACAGAGTTATATAACTGGGCTGCTACCTAGGATCCCTTTGAACCCCAGCACAAAAACCATTTCTTAAGATGAGCCATAACAGATATATAGTACTGTACACTTTGATTTATATATCTTTATATATATATATATACACTCTTTCTAACTTGCTCTCCTTCCTCTTCCAACTGGGGATATCTATGTATTTACTCTACAGCAAGACGCCTATCCCTGTCCTTGTATACCTTTAATCTTTCATCAACAGACACAAATCCACTCCAATCAATACCACTCCCCCACTCGTAGTTGATGGGCTTTTGTCTTGCAACATACTTGGTGACCCTGTTGATGCTCGTGCCACTAGCTTATCTAACCCTTAGGACACCTTAAATCGAGTACACTTTGTTGCAAGCTTCCAGCTGAGATTTTCATTCTGAATATAAAATCCTTGGAATATTGGTCATGTGGTTCAGAGGTTTGCTTCACAACCATGTGGTTTCTGTCCCATTGTGGTTAAGTCCCATTGCTTAGCATCTTGACAAGTGTCCCCTATTATAGCAGCAAAATAACCAATACCTTGCAAGGGAATTTGTTAGATGAAAACTGGAGGAAACTCATTCTATGGGACGGGAATGATATGCAGTGATACACATCTGGAAAATCTTGGAAGGACTTGGAGCAAATTTTGGCATCGGATGTTATTTAAGCATCAGAATGGAGCACCTCTGCATAGTACCAAAGATCCTACCATCATTATCATCATCATCATCATCATCGTCATCATCATCGTCATCATCATCATCATCGTCGTCGTCATCAACATCATCATCATCATCATCATCATCATCATCACCACCATCACTACCATCACCATCATTACCATCACCATTGTCTTTCTCTTAGCACACAGAATATTTCTGTTGCTCCATAGATTTTGGAAACAGTTGCAATGAAAAGCAGACATCAACAACAACAAGCTTAACATTTTCATGATTTTATAATAATTCAAGAGAGATTACTTAGAGCATTATGGGATTAAAAGCAAGATGCTTTAATATTGTTGGCAAATATATAAATGAATTATTTACATGAACGAAACTAAATGGTTGCTGAAATATATTTCACAATATTGAGGTTAGTGGTATGTGTGAGTTGATATATATATAAATATATACATACTACATACATACATACATACACACAGAGGGTGCAATGGGTAAATTGTTGCCATCTTATAGCTTTAATTTTGCACATGCTCACTCTTTCTTTTTGATTTTGTTGATTACACAGTATTGTAGGGTCAGTTGGGCACCTGAGCCTGATGAAGTAGGTTCCTGTGACAAACCAACAAAGCTTTAAGTTACATGGGGCACAATGAAAGTGGTTTAAATTATATATATATATATATATATATATATATATATGTATATAGTTAGAATTCACAAAAAATGAAAGACAAAAACAGTAATTGAAGTAGATATTGAATATGCTCCAGAATAATCATTTAAAGATATTTTTGTTGAATAAAATTTGTTGAAAAAAGCTGGAATAATTATGCACCAACCCAATATATATATATATATATATATAAATATGTGTGTGTGTGTGTATATATATATATATATGTGTGTGTGTATATATATATATATATATATAGAGAGAGAGAGAGAGATGTATATATGTGTGTGTTGTATATTGTTATGTATATGTATTTACATATAAACATGTATACTTACAAACACACGCACGCACACACATACGCATATATGAATGTGTGTGTATGAATGTGCGTGTGTGTGTGTGTGTACTTGTTTGTTTAGCAAAGAAGAGATATAGAGACAGAAGAAAATGATGTAATTTCTGTTATTTAATCAACTTTACACTTGCATTTTTCTACTCAATTTATCCGATGCCAAATATCATAAAACGTAATATATCATAGATGACTAACTCCAGCACCGTACTAATACCTGACTATCGGCTACTTTAAATGCTGGAAATATCAGCAGCAACACCACCACTTCGTAATCTGAGATGTATTATGTTTTTTCTTTGTTGTTTTTTTTCTTTTTTGTTTTGCTTTTGCATTAATAATCTTATTGCATCTCCTGGGCAATATAAAAATTGGTAAAATATTATCTTGTCAAAATTAAGACAATAAAAGACATCATTTATCGTAGCGAACACGCGGAAACATCTTTCCATGCTGCCATCCATTTTTATAGGCATTTAGAGATCAACATGTTGTTATGCGTAATGTCATTAACATTATAAATGTCTTTTAGGAATACATAGAATATTAATGACTCAGTCATTGCATGAGACAATAGAAGAGGTACAGAAGATGGAAGCCTGGTGTTAAATTATATTAAAGCAGGTATATATATACATACACACATATATACATGCATGGGACAATAGAAGTGGTATACAAGAAGGAAGCCTGGTGTTAAATTTTATTAAAACAGGTATTTTTTTTTTCTCTAGTTTCAGCTCAGAGCTGCGGCTATGCTGATGCACCACCATTTTGTGCTACACTGTTATTGCGAAGAACCTCGTCTAATATGTGGCACTTGGTGAAGAATGGAGTTTGATATAGCTACCTTTATTTGCATCTCTTGCCATGAGGTAGGTTCATCTGGGACTCTCGACAGGAAGATGTCCAGCTTTGATTTAAAAACTGCTACATCTACTTTGTGCAAGTTCCTTAGACTCTTTGGGAGAATATTAAAAAACTGTGGGCCCTTGAAACCCAGGCTGTTGCAGAAGCTGGTCCTGAAGCGTGATGGCATTGCTGGGATCTTTGGCACTATGCAATGTCGTCCCGTTCTAGTATTGGTGTAGCTTACAATGTCAAAATTTGGTACAATTCCTTCCAGGATCTTCCAGACATATATTACTGCATACCTCTCCTGTCTTCTCTCCAGGGAGTAGAGTCTTAGCTGTTTCAACCTTTCCCAGTAGCTGAGCTGTTGCAAAGAGACGACCTTCTTTGTGAATCTTCTCTGGATTGCTTCAAGGTCCACTGTTAATTTTACACTGGTGGGTGACCATAGCTGTTAGCAGTAATCCAGGCGGCTGAGGACGAATGTCCACCAGAGGACCATCATGGTTTCCTTATCTCTGGTTCTGAATGTTCTTAGGATCCACCCAGCCAGTCGTCTGCACTTTGTCGCATAGATATATATATATATACACACATATATACATGCATGGGACAATAGAAATGGTATACAAGAAGGAAGCCTGATGTTAAATTTTATTAAAACAGGTATATATACATACACACATATACACATGCATGGGACTTCTATCCTCAGTTGAGTTCCAGATTATCTTTGCAATGACCCATCTTTGTTTTCTTTGTATCGTCTATCTGGATGTTTTGTTGTCCCTTTTTTATATCACCTGACTGTCTGAATGTTTTGCATTCTTGTCGCATTTTTGTAATTTTTATATATCAATATATGTGTGTGTGTGTGTGTGTGTATGTGTGTGTCTGTGTGTACATATAGCTGAGCAGAAGAGGCTTCTGTAGGCTTCTCTACCATCTCCACTTATACATTGCTAATAGCCTCATCTCTTCCCTTGTCATCTATATTGAATCGACTCATCCAGATGGCTCTGCAATAACCCCTAACCTCAACTCCCACCTCACTTGCCTTTTTACTCTATGCTATTGTTGTAAATTCGACTCCCTTATTTTGGCACTAATCATTATCCCCAGTTTTTTCTCTCCCAGACATTGGTCCCCTGAAATCTCTTCTCTGCTCTTGTTTATCCTACAGGCATTGATCTGCAATAGTTTAAGTGAAACATTATAGGGATCAACTCAACAGTCTTGGAGGGTCTGTAAAGAAAATGGACAATGCCTCTTTGTCTATGCCATTGGATTTTAACTAGGGTCCATAAGGCCCTTGGTGATCCATAGAAGAATTTTGTTGTTAAAATTTATGTACAATAAACTGTACACAAAATATTTCACCAATTTTTAAAATACTATTCCTAATAATATCAAAATTATAAAAATATATTGGGATTCTTTAAATATCAAATGGCTATGAGGGTCCAGTGGATTCAATTATGGATTAAAGGGGTCCGTGGGCAAAAAATGGTTGAGAATGACTACTCTAAGTTCAACAAGAAAAATAGTAAAAATGAAAATATTTCCTTTCCAAAGTATTAGTTTTTGGCATTCCCTTCCTATACATTTTATTTCCTGCTCCAACCAATTTTCATCTGTCCAAGGAAAGACATTAGCTGCATTCGTTTTTGAAGGCTGGTGAAAGCCAGGGATGCTACCTGTTTGTCTGTACCCAAACACGAAAACAAAGGGGAAGTCAAAAGATTTCTAAGGACAGGGTAATTTTATAAACCATAGGCACAGGCATGACTGTATGATTCGGCTCACTTTGTAACCGTGTGGTTTCCAGTTCAGTCCTACTGCACAGCACTTTGAGCAAGTGTCCTCTACACGAACTCAGG
Organism: Octopus sinensis; assembly: GCF_006345805.1. Classification (NCBI taxonomy): domain Eukaryota; kingdom Metazoa; phylum Mollusca; class Cephalopoda; order Octopoda; family Octopodidae; genus Octopus; species Octopus sinensis. Next base: position 21,927,353 of record NC_043017.1, on the reverse strand, counting down.
ATCATCAATGCCTTGGGAGTGAATGAAATGGATAGAAACTGTGAGGAAACCCATCATATGTGTGTGTGTGGGTTGTGTTTATGCCCTCCCCACAACCACGTTTTATAGACTTGTTTCTGGCCTCCTAACTTTGTGTTTTACCAAATGAGATCGATAGAATGAGTACAAAACTTAAATAAGTACTGCCGTTGATTTGGATGATGAAATCTTTCAAAGTATGGTTGCTGTCCTGCAACCATGGTTTCAAAGATAAAAATTACGACAAAAGATTTTTAGAAAAATAGAAGATGTCTTCTTCATTAGCCAAATAGATAATTGCAAATCGTTTCAAAATGTGTTGCAGCCTAATAAAATTTCCCACAGAGGAATTATAATGAAGTCACCATTTTAAATTCTCCTTCGATTTTATATTTCAGTAGTTTTAATTGCTACTACATTAACTCAATTATAACTTAATTATTAGCAAGCTATTAATCTAGTGAAGCAATAACTATAATTAACAACAAACAAATCACATTAACTGGAATAAGCTCATTTCTCAACCAACAATTCCCGTGTATTGCAGCTTATTGATTACCACATCTCGATAACCTCTTGGGCTATCTAAATAAGCAAGACAGCTGTCCGTGTGTCCATTTATCTTTCATTGCAGTCAACCATTTTTCTATTCAACTAACTAATGAACATGTCAGTTGACCAATACTTCTTCTTTTCTAAACAACAATTGCGTGGTCTGTGATGGATTGCGGAGGTTATATTGGTGTAGAGCAGTGCTAAGCTTTCATGCACAGGATGATGGCTGTAGGTTAAAGCAGTGTAATCAGCTATCGGACGAAGATAATTACTGAGAAATATTACAACGAAATAAACCTAACCAAAAAATAATAAGACTTTTGAAAGGGATTCTCTTCTTCTCTTACTTCTTCCATTTGGTCTTTTTGGCCTCAACCAGACTGCCAGCCTCTAATTCAACTAACCTGTTCACTCTTCCCTCACTTTTAAAGTGATGATGTGGTTAAGAAGATAAGAAGATTGCTTCCCAACCATATGGTCTTAGGTTCAGTCCCACTGTGTGGTAACACCTTGGGCAAGAGTCTTCTACTAAAGCCACATGCTATAGTAAATATGGTTGGTCTACATTACTGCTTTAAGGATCATAAGGCTGGGTCCCTGATTTTTCTGGCATATATATTACTCAGTGGATGGGACGCCAGTCTGTCACAAGATTATTCATTTTTCCAGCTGAGTGGACTCAAGCAATGTGAAATGAAGTTTTGTTGCTCAAGAACACAATACACTGCCCATCCAGGAATCAAAACCACTATCTTACTATCAGTAGTCCAACACACTAACCACCAAACCATGTGCCCCTACCATAGTAGATGTGGTTGGGCTACATTACTCCTTTAACCCTTTTGTTACTCTTTACTCTTTACTCTTTTACTGGTTTCAGTCATTTGACTGCGGCCATGCTGGAGCACCGCCTTTAGTCGAACAAATCGACACCGGGACTTATTCTTTGTAAGCCCAGTACTTATTCTATCAGTCTCTTTTTGCCGAACCGCTAATTGACGGGGACATAAACACACCAGCATCGGTTGTCAAGCAATGCTAGGGGGACAAATACAGACACACAAACACACACACACACATATATATATACATATATACGACAGGATTCTTTCAGTTTCCGTCTACCAAATCCACTCACAAGGCATTGGTCGGCCCGGGGCTATAGCAGAAGACACTTGCCCAAGATGCCACGCAGTGGGACTGAACCCGGAACCATGTGGTTGGTTAGCAAGCTACTTACCACACAGCCACTACTGTATTTCTTTTGAAATGCTCTGTGCTTCTTTCAATTATTTTAAATATAACAAGGAATTTAGTAAATTAACTCCGTTATCATTAAGCTAGTGTTAGGAACATAAATTTTGACTAAGGTTTGGGGAAAGATTTTTAATTCAGAACTTATGAAAACAAGACATTTGCACTACAGAGCCAGAGCTGGTTTCAGCCGGGTTGATAACAAAAGGGTTAAGGAGCATAAGGCTGGGTCCCTGATTTTTCTGGCATATATATTACTCAGTGGATGGGACGCCAGTCTGTCACAAGATTATTCATTTTTCCAGCTGAGTGGACTCAAGCAATGTGAAATGAAGTTTTGTTGCTCAAGAACACAATACACTGCCCATCCAGGAATCAAAACCACTATCTTACTATCAGTAGTCCAACACACTAACCACCAAACCATGTGCCCCTACCATAGTAGATGTGGTTGGGCTACATTACTCCTTTAACCCTTTTGTTACTCTTTACTCTTTTACTCTTTTACTGGTTTCAGTCATTTGACTGCGGCCATGCTGGAGCACCGCCTTTAGTCGAACAAATCGACACCGGGACTTATTCTTTGTAAGCCCAGTACTTATTCTATCAGTCTCTTTTTGCCGAACCGCTAATTGACGGGGACATAAACACACCAGCATCGGTTGTCAAGCAATGCTAGGGGGACAAATACAGACACACAAACACACACACACACATATATATATACATATATACGACAGGATTCTTTCAGTTTCCGTCTACCAAATCCACTCACAAGGCATTGGTCGGCCTGGGGCTATAGCAGAAGACACTTGCCCAAGATGCCACGCAGTGGGACTGAACCCGGAACCATGTGGTTGGTTAGCAAGCTACTTACCACACAGCCACTACTGTATTTCTTTTGAAATGCTCTGTGCTTCTTTCAATTATTTTAAATATAACAAAGAATTTAGTAAAATAACTTAGTTATCATTAAGCTAGTGTTAGGAACATAAATTTTGACTAAGGTTTGGGGAAAGATTTTTAATTCAGAACTTATGAAAACAAGACATTTGCACTACAGAGCCAGAGCTGGTTTCAGCCGGGTTGATAACAAAAGGGTTAAGGAGCATAAGGCTGGGTCCCTGGTTTTTCTGGTATATATATATTTCTCCCTGGATGGGACACAAACTGAGTTGTCTGGAACAGTATGAAATGAAATATTTTGCTCAAGAACACAACACATCACCCCTGGCAGGAATTGAAATCACAATCTTACAATCACACTGTCCAATAAGCCATGTACCTCCACCATAGGAGATTTGGTAGATGCTAACCAAAAGAAACCCGTCTTAAGTATGTGTGTATGTCTGTTTAGATTTGTGCATTTCCAAAAATTGCTGAGCTACAAGCAATGATGCAGTGACGTTGTTGATAGTAACCCTGTCAATAAATGATCTACTTGGGTTCAATCCCAAAGCACAGTACCTTGGACAGATGTCTTTTGTAATAGGCCCAGGCCAGCTAAAGATTCGTGAGTGTATTTGATAGAAACTGAAAGTAGCTATTCTTATATGTATGTATGTGTGTATGTACATATGTGTGTATGTACATATGTATGTATGTATGTACATATGTATGTATGTATGTGCATATGTATGTATGCATGTGCTTATGTATGTATGTCTGCATGCATGTGTATATGTATGTATATATGTACATGTGTGTGTGTATGCATGTATGCATGCATGTATGTATGTATGTATGTATGTACCTATGCATGCATGTGCATATGTATGTATGTATGTATGTATGTACATATATGTGTATGTATGTAGCTATGTATGTATGCATGTGCATATGTATGTATGTCTGCATGCATGTGTGAATGTACGTACCTATGTGTGTATGTATGCAGGTGTGTATGTATGTTCATTTATTCATTTGTTCTTCTCTTTCTTCTCTTAATTTGGAGTAAACTTTGGCCACCCACCTACTTGGTAGCATGGTTATGAAGGAAAGTGTCATGTTTTGTTCTCCCTCCTTTAATCCTTCAAATCTCAAGAAGGTCTTGCAGGTTTTTATAGTCCCAGATATCGAGATCGTTTGTAGTATATGAATTAAGGATCTGCATTCTCTCTCCAACAAACCAAGTTCAGCCACACTTTACTCTAATCGGGTTGGTGTGTATCCTGTTGCTTTAATAATAATAGGCACAAGGCTGTAAAAGATGAAAAATAGACTTTAAACAAGGACAATGGGGAGGTGGATGTGAATGACGAGTGCTCAATACATTTAGTAGAGTTTTAATTCATTTAATATGAAATGAAAAAGGCGGTGAGCTGGCAGAAATGTTAGCACGCCAGACGAAATGCGTAGCCGTATTTCGTTGCTGTTACGTTCTGAGTTCAAATTCCGCCGAGGTCGACTTAGCCTTTCATCCTTTCGGGGGTCGATTAAATAAGTACCAGTTACACACTGGATTCGATGTAATCGACTTAATACCTATGTCTGTCCTTGTTTGTCCCCTCTATGTTTAGCCCCTTGTGGGCAATAAAGAAAAGTAATATGAAATGAAAACTACACTGATTGTTGGCAACAGGAAGGGCATCCAGCCTTTGAAAATCTGTTCTTAACAAATTCATCTGACCGATGCAAAGATGGAAAAACTGCTTGTTAAGATGAAGATGATAATGATGATGATGTATGTATGCCCAGTGGTTAGGGCAGTGGACTCGCGGTCGTAGGATCGCGGTTTCGATTTCCAGACTGGGCGTTGTGAGTGTTTATTGAGCGAAAACACCTAAAGCTCCACAAGGCTCCAGCAGGGGATGGTGGTGATCTCTGCTGTACTCTTTCACCACAACTTTCTCTCACTCTCACTTCCTGTTTCTGTTGTACCTGTATTTCAAAGGGCCAGCCTTGTCACTCTCTGTGTCATGCTGAATATCCCCGAGAACTACGTTAAGGGTACACGTGTCTGTGGAGTGCTCAGCCACTTACATGTTAATTTCACGAGCAGGCTGTTCCGTTGATCGGATCAACCGGAACCCTCGTCGTCGTAACCGACGGAGTGCTTCCATGTATATTTGTGCTTTATCAACATAAAAGTTAGCAACACTTGCTCTTTATAACAATTTAGCTCCAGCTGAGTCATACTTCAAAACAAGACAGTCGGACAACTTCACTGAATCAGGTTACAATGAAACAAATCCAATTAGTATAAATCAAAGTCGTTACAAGCAGGTGCTCTTAATTAACCTTGAAATCATAATTAAAGTCAGTAATTCATTAAATTTTGAGTATTAATTAAATTTTCCAATAACATTCCCCACAAATGTTTAACGTATTAAATTATCCTTTCTGTCTTTTTTCTTTCCTTTTGCTTTTTTTTTAATATTTTGTTGTTGTTTTTTTTATAATTTTTGTTGTTGATCTTTTATTGGTTGTAACTAACTTTCATGTGAAGTTATATATTGTGTCTCAGGCTTTTTCCTCTTTGAATTGTGATTGTAGACATACATACATAAGCAAACACACATACACACACATATAAGCAGACACACACACACACACACATATATACATACAGACGTATGTGTGTATGTGTGTGTGTGTGCAGTGTCACTTTGATGGCATGCACTGTTCTCTCACACAATAATAATAATAATAATAATAATAATAATATAATAATAATAATAATGATAGTAACAATCCTTTCTACTATAGACATAGGGCCTGAAATATTAGGGGAAGCATGGCAGTTGATTATATCAGCCCCAGTATTAAACTGGTACTCCCTTTATCAACCCTAAGGATGGGTGTTGTGGCACTAAGCATTTTGCCAGGATTGCTAACAATTCCACTAAAGGCACAAGGCCTGAAATGTTGGTGGAGAGGAGGGGTTGGGGGATAGTCAATAACTTCGACCCCTGTACTCAACTGTTATTTTATTGACCCTGTAAAGATGAAAGTTACAGTCAACTTTAACAATTTTGAACTCAGAACGTAAAGACGGACAAGATGCTGCTAAGCATTTTGTCCAATGTGATGATGATGATGAAAATGATGATGATGAAAATGATGATGATGATGAAGATGATGATGATGATGATGAAGATGATGATGAAGATGATGATGATGATGAAGATAATGATGATGATGAAGATGATGATGATGAAGATGATGATGATGATGAAGATGATGATGATGATGATGATGATGATGATGAGAAGATAATGATGATGATGAAGATGATGATGATGATGAAGATGATGATGATAATAATGATAATAATAATTTCGTTGCATCTGAGAGGTGTCAGCTGTCTCCATTGACAAAAACCGAAAGTACATTAAACGAAAACGTTTATAGTGGTTCTGACATTACAACCATTCTACAGTTTTTCCTGTTCACCTTTGGGCATTGGAGGATGTATTGTTAAAAATGGTGTGGAACCATAAAAGACAGAACAAAAGAAAGACAGTGAAAAAGAAGAAAAAGAAACTGAAGAAGAAGAAGAAAGCAACAATAGTGAAACAAACAAAAAAAAAACAGCACAACAAAACAAAACATTTTTGTCGAAGAATGAAAGAAGCAGCTGAGATATTTCGCTTGGTTTCTTCATAGAAGTTAATCTTGTCAGCTTTGCCTGAACCTGAATGAGTTAGTTGTACTGCAAATTGTGGTTGGCGCTACAGCCGTAAATCATTTTACATCAGGTCAGTCTTAGCTTGGAGAAAATACAATAAAAAAAATATAATATATAATAAATATATAAAAACAGTTTGATAAAAAAATCTACTGAAACATCTTCAACTATTTCAGGTCAGTACCAACAAAAGTAGCAGTAGTAGTAGCAGCAGCAGCAGCAACACCATTCCTTTGAGGACCATTAAACAAATCTATCAAACCTATACTGGTTACTTTCACTATGGCTTGTCTTGCTTTTTTTAATTATATCTTTATTTTTTTTATAGTATTTTTGTGTGGTGAAAATTTTCTTTTTTCTCTTATGCAATTCTCCTGTCACTAAAATCAAAAGCGAAAAAAAAATTGTGTGTGTATATGCTGTACATATGGCAGAACAGTATTCAATATCTGCAGGATGGATATATGTATGTGTATGCATGTGTGTATTTGTGTGTGTGTGTGTGTGTTTGTGTATATATTATGACAGCAAAAAATTGCACAAACAGGCAAGAGAAACTATCAAGTATTGAATTATGGATGATAGGTGTGGCTGTGTGGTAGGAAGCTTGCTTCCCAACCACACGGTTCCCAGTTAGTAAAAGACACTTGTCCAAGGTTCAGTCCCAGGCGGAACTGAACTTTGGGCAAGTGTCTTTTACTATAGCCTTGGGCCAACCAAAGCCTTGTGGGTGGATTTGGTAGAAGAAAACTGAAAGAAGCCTGTCGTATATTGTTGAGACCCCTTTGGTCATGACTGACCATGGGATTGCACCTAGAAAGTTACCCTCCCAGGCACAAGTCTGGGCAAGGTTGTTTATGGAAGACCAACAGTCGCCCATGCATATCGGCCTCTGATGTTATCCAAGGGAAAGGCAAAGGCCCATACAGCTTGGCACCAGTGATGTCGCAACTCATTTCTACAGCTGAGTGAACTGGAGCAACATTAAATAAAGTGTCTTGCTCAAGAACACATCACGCAACCCGGTCCGGGATTCGAACTCACAACCTCACGATCGTAAGCTCGACGCTCTAACCACTGAGCCATGCGCCTTCACATCGTATATATATATATATATATATACACACACACACATACACACACAACTCTCCTGCCCCTGTTTGACAACTAGTGCTGAATTATTTACACCCCTATTACTTAGCGGTTCAGCAAAAGAGACTGATAGAGTAAGTACCAGGTTTAAAAAAATAAGTACTGGTGTTCATACATTTGACTAAAACCCTTCAGGGTGGTGTCCCAGCATGGTTGCAGCCAAATAACTAAAAGAAGTAAAAGATAAAAAATAATAGCTTATACAATGAGTTAAAAAGAAAACTTTGGATACCCCATAAATCAGGTTCAAATCTCATTGGCAGCATTTTATTTTTTTATTGTTCATCCACATAGGTGCAGGGAGGGCTGAGTTGTAAGTCATTTGCTTCCTAGCCACATGGTTCAAAGTTCAGTCCCATTTGAGCAGGTGTCTTCTGCTATAACCTTGGGCCAACCAAAACCTTGTGAGTGGATTTGGATGGTAGAAGCTGAAAGAAATCCACTGAATGTAAATGTGTGTTAGTGTGTGTGTGTGTGTGTGTTTTCCCCTCCACCCACCCAATGTTTGACAACCAGTGTTGGTGTGTTTATGTCCCTGTAACTTAGCAGTTCAGCAAAAAAAAACCAATAAAATAAGTACCAGATTTATTAAAAGAAACACGACAAAACAAAGTAATAAGGTCAATTCCCTCAACAAAAATTCTTTGAGGCTGTGCTCCAGCATGGCCACAGTCTGATGACTGAAACAAGTAAAAGATAAAAGATAGTAAATCCAGTGTGTTGTAATCTGTTGCAAATGATGATGATGATGAAGACAAGGACAATGATGATAATGATGACGATGACAGTGATGATAACAATGATGATGATGATGATAACACCCACTCACACATTAATGCAAACATTTAAAATTATCGCTTCATTTTGCAGTATTCTTCAACACCCTCCCACACAATTCTGTCGTCTACTTGGAAGAAATGTAATTTACTTCTATTAAATAGACAAAGTTGCCATTCTCTGGTGCTTGCTTCTATTTCATTGTAAAAGATTTTCAAGAATTCAACTTGACATTTGTTGTTTCAATTTTTTGGCCAGAACTTCTGCTCAAAATCTAATCAACAGATATTTTTTTTATCCATTTTTGCAAATTTTTCTTTTGTTTTTCTCTCTTTTTTTGGCAAAAAAAAAATCAAAATAAAACAAACCAAAACAAAAATTAAGTAATGAATCATTTAAATACAATTGTTTGTTTACTTTGTTAAGTTCTTAAAACATTGTAATTCCTGGCTAGTGATTAAAAGAAAAAGCTAGCAAAGAAAATAATGAATTAAATAGATTAAAATAATGATAATAATAATAATAATAATAATAATTTCAAATTTTGACACAAGGCCAGCAATTATGGGGAGGGAGTAAGTCGAATGTATCAACCCCAGTACTCAACTGGTACTTATATTATCAACCTAAAGGCGGCGAGCTGGCAGAATCGTTAGCACGCCGGGCGAAATGCGTAGCTGTATTTCGTCTGCCGCTACGTTCTGAGTTCAAATTCCGTCGAGGTCGACTTTGCCTTTCATCCTTTCGGGGTCGATAACTCAAGTACCAGTTACGCACTGGGGTCGATATAATCGACTTAATCTGTCTGTCTGTCCTTGTTTGTCCACTCTATGTTTAGCCCCTTGTAGGTAATAAAGAAACATATATTATCAACCCTGAAACGATGAAAGGCAAAAGTTAACCACAGTGGAATTTGAACTCAGAACGTGAAGATGATAAAAATGCCGCTAAGCATTTCACCTGGCATGCTAGCAATTCGGTTGTCTCAACGCCCTATTAATAATAATAATAATAATCCCTTCTATTATAGGCACAGAATGTAGTGACAGGTGAATTACTGCTAAGCATTTCATCCAATGTGGTAATGGTCCTGGCAGCTTGCTGCCTTCATTGATAATGATAATAATAATAATAATAATAATAATAATAATAATAATGATACCAGTACTTACAAACACATATAGCATACAGAAAATTGCACTACTAGGCACTGCACACATCCTACGCAGAACACTTTCCATACAATAACCATCAGAGCATCACAACAAATCACAGCACATACCCAAGGCACACAGAGCTGCGCTCGGTAGTGAAGTGAAAGCATGCTATAAAAATAAAACTACTGAATAATAATAATAATAATAATGCAGTACCAGGCAGTGGCTCTCATGGCTTCTGATCTTAACTGATTGA
>NC_043017.1:21885054-21912554 GCF_006345805.1 Octopus sinensis | reverse complement strand
GATTTAAATTGAAATGAAATAACTTCATACAAAGCAGGTTTTAACCCCCACGTCTCATTTTCTTTCTCTTCTTACCTCTCTTCTCCTTTCTTTTTACACTCCGACTCTTTCTCTCTCTCTCTCTCTCTCTCACACACACACACACACACTTTTTCTCCCCTTCACCTCCTTCACTTTAACAATTAACTCCAATATGAGCATTACTTCACAGCCATCTTTTTCTTCTACTTCTTTCTCTTCTTCCTCCTCCTCCTTCTCCTCCTTATCATCATCCTCATTATCGTAATTGTGGTTGCCAGCATCATCGACATCAACACTGTCACACCACCACCAACAACATCACCACCAACAACATCACCACCAACACCACCAATGCCATCATCCCGACACCACCACCATTGCCACCACAACCACCACCACTACCACCACCACCACTACCATCACTACCTCACAAACACCACCACCATTGCCACTATCACAAGCACCACCAACTTACCATCATCATCAACCAAAACCACCACCACTTCTGCCACAGCCACCACCGCAACCACTGCCACCACAACTATTTCTTGAGACCAAGTCTTTCATGCATGAATATTTAAATTTATTTTGTTTTTGTTTTGTATGTCAAACTTCTTCAAATTATGTTGAAAAAGTTATCAAAACAATAAAAAACTATTATAGTGAGTTTTGTTATTTGAGAAGATTTTTCTCTTTCTGTGACGAGCAGAAATAAATGTTTGGTTTGATCTGATATACTCTTCACTGGAGAGACAATCAGAAGATGTGGGTGAAGAGGTGGATTTAAATCCTGTGTCACCTACAAAAGCATTGTGTCCTTTGCATGGCCTGGGCCAAGACCAGCTGACCATGAAACAACTCTGCCCACCTAGGCTCACATTACGTTTATGACTTGGAGAGGTTTTGATTCTATCAAGCTGACCTACCAATACCATTATCACTGCCATCGTTGTTGTCATCGTTAACATCATCATCATCATCGTTGACATCATCATCATTGACATCATCACCTTTGACAACATAGTGTTTATATCATCATCATTGACATCATCATCGTTGACATCATCATCACTGACACCATCATCATTGACACCACCATTGTGGACAACATTATCGTTGACATCATCATCATTGATATCCTCATCATTGATATCATCGTCATCATCACTGTTGATATCATCACTGTTGACATCATCACCATTGACTTCATCATCATTGACACCATCATCATTGACATCACCATTGTGGACAACATTATCGTTGACATCATCATCATTGATATCCTCATCATTGATAACATCGTCATTGACATCATCATCACTGTTGACATCATCACTGTTGACATCATCACCATTGACTTCATCATCATTGACACCATCATCATTGACATCGTTATTGTTGACATCATCATCATTGACCTCGCCATCATTGACTTTGCCATCGTTGACATCATTATCATTCCTGAAGGCATACCTCACCCAGGGCATTATAGTTGAGAGCACTTGCTTAAGGTGCAGTGCACTCATCGCCATTATTGGTTTTAAACAACGTATGAAGACTATAGGTTTCTTTTAGACCAAACCATTAAAATAAACAAAAACCCTTTCTATCAAAGGCAGAAGGCTCAAAATTTCAAGGAAGGAAGCTAGTCAGTAACATCAACCCCAGTGCTCAACTGGTGTGTATTTCCTTAAATCCCAAAAAGTCAAAAGGTAAAGCTGACCATGGCAGAATTTGAACTCAGACCATGTGAAACTGATGAAATATCTCTAAGCATTAATAATAATAATAATAATAATAATAATAATAATAACAACAATAATAATAATAATAATAATAATAATAATAATAATGGACTTGAGAGTGCTCATGAGTTTCGGTCAGGAACAGTCAACGAGAGAGAAGAAACTCTACTCCGTATGGAATTACATAGTCAGTTCCATCGTGAAACCAACAAATTAAAAGACCAGGAAACATCATGAAGGTGGCTCAACAAGGGTACATTACTGAAAGCCTAATCATCGCTGCCGAAGACCAGGCATTGAATACCAACTCAGTGAAAAAGAATATATACCACACAAGTACAACGGACCTCTGCAGAATGTGTGGGAAGAGGGTCGAAAGCGTGCCTCATGCCCAAAACCTCCATTTTTAAAATGAGAATACCTGAAATAAACTCAACTGCTCTCACAAACGAGAATACTAAAAATGAACCTGAGCGCTTTCAAAAATTAAGTATAAAAACCAGAAAAATAATCCAGAATCTTTGTCCAGTAACTGATCGATCCAAATGGTAGTCATAGAATGTGAAGGTGGCTGTAGAAAAGTTAGTAACAGTAATAAATAGTTTATCCTTATTACTCTTTTACTCTTTTACTTGGTTCAGTCATTTGACTGTGGCCATGCTGGAGCACCGCCTTTAGTCGAGCAAATCGACCCCAGGACTTATTCTTTGTAAGCCCAGTACTTATTCTATCGGTCTCTTTTGCCGAACCGCTAAGTGACGGGGACGTAAACACACCAGCATCGGTTGTCAAGCAATGCTAGGGAGACAAACACAGACACACAAACACATACACACACACACACATATATATATATATATATATATATATATATATATATATACATATATACGACAGGCTTCTTTCAGTTTCCGTCTACCAAATCCACTCACAAGGCATTGGTCAGCCCGGGGCTATAGCAGAAGACACTTGCCCAAGATGCCACACAGTGGGACTGAACCCGGAACCATGTGGTTGGTTAGCAAAACACAAACCAAAGTTAACATATTCACCATTCAAAATAGTTTCAAAGGCGGAGGCAATAATAAGTTCTCTTCAGGAATTATTAAATGAATAGCATGAGAGCTTTTGGTTTTCTCTTCTCTTAAGGTGATAGCAGAAGACACTCACGCAAGGTGCCATGAAGTGGGTCTGAACCCGGAACCATGTGGTTGGAGAGCAAGCTTCTCACCACACAGACATGGCTGTATTTTCTTCTCTAGCCCCTGACTTTTTCAGTGTATAAAGGTTTTGCCAAATTAAATTAATATTTTCAAAACATTTGAAAAAAAATTCAAAATGAAACATGATACAAGTTATCAAAGAGAAATTATAAATATATTAACACTGCTTACTTCTTTTTTCTTTTTTTTTTTACCATTTTTCCAAACTGGTTTCTTTATGAAAAGGATAGTAAAAGATTTTATTTGTCTATCAACAAATCAATTGATCCCATCCTATCTATTTAAAGATAGGAAACAAATAAATAAATAAACAAATAAATAAAATTAAGAGAAAAAGGAAGGAAGGAAGGAAGGAAGGAAGAACTAAGCTGGAAAGGTGTCAGCCAGTTTCTTTTTTATTTATTTATTTTTTTGGTTTTGTTTGTACTTTTCTGGCACTGAAAACTGATTTATGTATTGTCTGTAGTAAAACTGAGGTTTACATATTTTCAACTCTTAGATCAGTGAGTTTTTAACTGTATTTATCATCACCATCGCCATCATCCTCCTCATCATCATCATTGACATCATCATCATTATGCTAACCACCACTTTCTTATTCTTTTATTTTTAGTATCAGTTTTATTATTATTATTATTATCATTATTATATTATTATTATTATTATTATCATTATTATCATTATTATTATTATTATTATTATTATTATTATTATTATTATTATTATTATCATCATCATCATCATTATCATTATTATCATTATTATTATTATTATCGTTATTTCATTATTATTATTTATCTAATTGTTTGCTTATTTTTTCTTTGTTGTGAGAGGACTCTAGGATATTAAAACAAGGAAAAAAAAGCAAGAAATTAATAATAAAAAAAAATAAAAGCAAGAAACAACAACAACAAACAACAGACTTTAAAACAAATCGATATTACGTCAAAAGAATTCACATTTTGTTTTGAAAGGAAATCAATAGGTATTAAAATGTCCTTCACATTAAACAATATATTATTTCACTCACAATGTTGCTTTGTCTATCTCTTTTCTTTGGAGGAAAGTTTTGGGTTTCTATAGAAAAACAAGAGAAACTGATAGCAATGGTAGCAGTGGTGGTGGTTGTGGTATTGTTGCTTGGTGCTGCGGATTAAAGAAGATGAAAACAAAAATACAAAACTAAGTAAATATAGTCAAGAAAAGAGACATCATTTATCACTTGGTTTAGGGTATCATCAGGATGGCTTATGAAATCATCTCAGCTCTGGGTTTTTTTTCTATATCTTCTTTTTATTATTTGTTCAAATTTTATTTTGTCTTTGTTCAGCTGTTAAAATCCAATCAGAAGTTTAAACTATAGATAACTTATCCTATTTGAGAAACGAAAACAACTTTTAACAATTTCATAAATCGTTTTGTTGAGTAACATTGATTTAAAAAAAAGCTTATTGTCTGAGCCCTTCTACTAGAATACCACCTATTTAATAGATCATTTATTGTCAGATACTTCAGATATCAAGTGTTTTCTGACAAGGTAAGAGCCTGTATGTGGTCATCCAACTGGTTAAAAAAGCAGCCAAATCTCCCTCAAATTAATACTGTCTTTTAAGTAGAAGGTGCACAGACTTAGGAACTTAATTCTCATCTAGATACTTTAGATATCAATTGTTTCCTGACTAGCGGGAGGCCTGTATGGGGTCATTCAACTAGTCAAAAAATAGCAACTAAATCTGTCGAGTCAGTATCCTCTTCAGGCATCACTTCCATGGGTCTAGGAGCCCATTGCTAACCTTTTATCCTGAACATTGGGAAAAAGACAAAAGCTTATCTATAATGGCATTATTCGAAGAAGCAGAGGTCTGGAAAATATTATCAGGAAAGTAGGAGCAGAGAGTAGCAGATGAAGGGGCAGGCAAATAATGCAATTATTGGTCAATATCACAAGCTGGTTTGACAAGAGTGGCAAAGCGACCGGAGAACTCCTGGTTAATTGGGAAAACTTTTGCAGCAGTTTCATCAAGGCATTGCAAATATTTGATAAATGCTGTCAACAAGTTGTTCATAGGACACTCTTATGTTTGAAATGTGGGGGCATAGAAGAAGGTTAAGAGTTTCTTACAAGGATCAATGGGTGTTACGACAAAAGATAATGATTCCTGAACATTGTGAAAGAACAAAGGCTCTTCTGTTATGGCCATATTTGAAGAAGCAGAGGGTTAGGGTTAAGGTTTGCAAATGTTATCATGGAAATAAGAGGGTAGAAGATGAAAAGTTGGTCAAAGAATGCGATGGATGGATAATTTCACAAACTGATTGGACAAGAGTGGCAAGGTAGCCGGAGAACTCCTGGTCAATTGGGAAAATTTTGTAGTGGTTTCATCAATGGACTGCAGGCTCATGATACATGATGATAATAATGAGGTGTTCATAGGACAATCATATGTTTAAAATGTGGGTTTATAGGAAAATGTTGTGAGTTTCTTATGAGGACCATTGGACGACTGAATAAGGGTTACAACAATTAGGGGAAAGATGATGACTTCTGGACATTGTGAAAGAACAAGAGCTCATCTATATTGACCATATTTGAAGAAGAAGAGGTTTGCAAATGTTATGATGGAAATAAGAGGGTAGCAGATGAAGCGTTGGGCAAAGAATGCAATTGATGGATAATTTCACAAACTGGTTGGACAAGGGTGGCGAGGCAGTTGGAAGAATTGTGCTTAATTGGGAAAACTTTTGTTGTTAGTGTCATCAAGTTACTGCAGGTGTTTATTTCATGATATATCATGAGCATGATTCAATTTTACTGTGCAAAGGGTGAGAGCAAATACCATGTGGCATTATATCCAACACTCTAATGATTCTACGAAGAAAGCTGTAGAGTGCAGACTTGGAATAAACAATTCATCTTACTCACTTGTCTCACACACTTACACACACCTGCGCGCACACACACACACACTTACACACATATGCGAACATAATGTTTTTTGGAGCTCATTTGTAAATATATGTGAACCATTGATTTTCTAAATCATGTCTGATTTCAGCCAAACACAAAAACAATCCAAGAGTGTAAATTCATCCCACACAACCTACTTTGATTGCTTGTTCTACATTTGTTTGTTTGTTACTTTTTCTGTTTCCATGTTAGCATGGGTTTGGCAAATATATCACTGAGGTGTTGTTTGAAAGCCAGAAGCCGTTCCTGTTTATAATATTCATCTATTTTACAAATAAGGGATCTTTTGTAACATACGTATTTGAAGGTAAAGGGCTAGTAAATATCTTACCGACAGGGGAATTCCTAACATGTCATTGCCTGTATTTTAGCAATTTTCAGAAAAAGCACAAACATAAGCACACATATGCACATGTATATGCTTGAGTAAATATACATATATACACACAAATATACATCTACATACACACACACACATATATATATATATTTATTTTCTTTATATTCTTTATTGTCTCTCCCTGTTTCTTTCTGTGTCCCTTTCTGCGGAAGAGCGTAGGCTCAAAATGTTAAAGACTTTTTCACTTCCCGAGTGTTAAACATCTGTTTGTTGTCTACACCACCAGTCTTCAGCTTTTGTTTTTTTGTGAATTCTCCCTATATATATATATATATATATATGATGGACTCTCCCGTTGTTAGACAATGTATGAGAACTCCACAATTTCTTACTGAACAACCACAAAGATGATTTTGTCTATAGTGATTAAATGTTTGTGTAGACATAAGCTCACTCCCTCCATCAAATCAACATTACCTGTACAGGTGCAATGGGTGCCACATTTCAGATGTCGAAATGATTGCAAAGCAATGTGAAATGAAGTGCGTTGCTCAAGAACACAACACAACGCCCAGTCTGGGAATCGAACCCACAATCTTACAATCATGAGTGCAACACTCCAACCACTAACCTATATGCTTTCACACACACATATATATATATATATGTATAGATAGATAGATAGATAGATAGATAGATAGATAGACAGATAGAAAGTTAGATAGTTAGATAGATAGATAGATAGATAGATAGATAGATATACACACACAACAAAGTTCTTTCACTTTTCATCTATAAAATTTATTAATAAGTCTCTAGTTAATCTTGAACTTTAGAGAAGACACTTGCTCAAGGTGTTATGCAATGAAATTGAACCTAAGACCTCATGACTGGAAAGCAAACTTCTTAATCAAACAGCCATGTCCATCTTCAGTTCTTCCTACATCTGTGAATCATGCCCATAGCAAAAGTATAAAACGTAACATATTCCATTTTATTATTTTACTTGTAACTCTTCATAACATCTCTTCTGATGTGAACGGTGATCCTCATTCTTTAATCACATCAAGGTACTTTTACTACATAACTTCTTGTGTTCTTTGTTTTCTTGAAGAGTAGAGATAAGATGGCTAAGTGGATATGGCAGTGAAATTTTGGACTTCTTCTGACTCATTAGAATAATATATATCTAAAAACTAGAGTAAAAGTCACTCTATCTTGTTGTGCGGAAAAGGATAAAAAGCAGCAAGGTTTTGGACGGAGGCTCTTTATCAAGATAGACAAGGGAGATAATAAGAGAGAAAAAATGAGAAAAAAAGCCTGCTTGTTGTAATCAGCAAATCTAGCCTAAAACTTTCAAGTTTTACTTTTCCACACAGCAACACACACAAACACACACATTTTTTTCCAGTAGGTTTACTTTTAGATTACTGTTGATGCTAGCTCACACAAATTTCTCAGATTCTCTGTATTTTGTACATACACACTGGTTATGAGTTCAAATATGCTGCATGTAGTTCATGTTCCTGAACAGTTTTATTTTTCAATCTGAAGAAATTGCTTTTATTTATTTATTTATTTTTTCTCAGATGTCAGAAAAATAAAAACTATACACATGAGGAATGTTACTTGTGATTGACTGATGTCTTATATATGAAGGAAATGCCTTATAATTATGACCTTGGTCACCAGAACCACTGCAACATTCACCACCAGCATCATCATCATCAGAAACAACTTCCTTCTCTTTCCTCCTTTGCATCATTTACATTTGTTTTCAGCTCCAGCATGGGTTGGATGGGTCATCATCATGTCTTACTTGGATTTATTGTCCTCTTGAATGTGTTAAAGGACAAGACATCACTCACATATTCTATATCCTTGGGCATGGTTTCAATGACACAAAGCCTATTCTGACTCTAATCACCTGACAAGATGTGCTGGGTGCATTTTATCAAGGCACCAGCACAAAAGAGGTTAATATACCCTCAGCTGGACTAAAGAGACCTCTTTACTGGAAATGAGACGTTTTGGCGCAGCTGTGTTGGCATTGCTGATTTGATACTGACTTATTTGACATCAGGCAGTTAAATGTTTCCTTCACTCTTCTCTCTATCTCTCTCTCTCTCCATTTATGTGTGTAAGCATATTTCCCATAAGGTGTAGGAGGAGAGCATGTGTATTCAATAAATAAATTGAACCGTTTCGCTCTTTCTCTCTATCTCTAAGTTTATATATGTAAATGTGACCGCGTGTGTACCGTTGGCGATTTTTTTTTCCTCTGTCTTCCCTTCTCTGGATCTTTCCTTCTCCTATGTTTTCGAAACGTTAAACCCTCCTTCTTTCCTTCTTTCCTGAGCATCTAATAATACTATATTTGTTCCACATCCTCGCGTTGTTGTGTTTTTTTGTGCTTTCATGATTGGATTAACTTATATATATATATATATATATATATATATATATATATATATATATAAGTTAATGTGATCTCTTGAGCACCACCAGCTCAAATATTTTTTCCTCTGTCTTCCCTTCTCGGGATCTTTCCTTCTCCTATGTTTCCGACGAAGAGCTCCGCTCGAAACGTTAAACCCTCCTTCCCTTCTTTCCTGAGCGCCAATAATACTTTAATTGTTCTACGTCCTGCGTTGCTGTGTTTTTTTTTCTCTCTTTTTTTTCTCTTTTTTTCTGTGTTTTCTTGTTTGGATTAACTATGTATATATATATATATATATATATATTACGTTATATAATTAGGGTTCAGTAAAAAAATTTACTTTACCCCACACCGAACTTTTAGAAATAGCAGCCAAAGAATTTAGCTATTTCCTATTTAAATATGCTGTAAATGGTCTTTTTACATACTGAACACTACTTGGTAAAACTATTAATTAATAATTAATTAATTTTACCCTTTTATTATTGACTATATATATATATATATATCTGCATGTGCCAATATATGTATGTGTATGTTTGCTTCCAGTGTCAAAACACATTGTCACCAAAGCAAGTTCGATGTCCATTCAGCCATGCCACATTGCTAGCACCCAAAAAGCTGCACCCAACCACTTCCTTCCACTCTCCACATTATATTGTCTCCAATTAACCCTTTCGTTACCAACCCGGTTAAAACCGGCTTTGGCTCTGTAGTATAAATGTCTTCTTTTCATAAGTTTTCAATTAAAATATTCCACTAAATCTTAGTCACAATTTAAGTTCTCAACACTAACTTAATGACAACTAAGTCATTTTACTAAATTCTTTGTTATATTTGAAATAATTGAAAGGAAACACAGAGCATCTCAAAATAAATATGGTAGCAAAAATGCCAGCTAATTTACAGTGTTAATGCCATCATCTTATGGCACTAACAATGTATATCCAACAGATTCAATATCATAAAAGTGGAGCCAAGCACCTTATCCTTATCCAAAGACCAACAGAGATTAGAATACATTTCTTGGAAAGAAACAATACGTTGTCCTTAGCGTTGCCTTTGCAAATTTAGTGTAGATTGAATTTTGCATTAAATCACTTAGTAATTAGTGATCCTACCTGACCTTATGCATAGCAAGAAGCCAAACATCAACTGCATGCAAAAGGGTCCATCCTAATTAGATGTCTGCTTTTATCAAGGAATATTAATGAGGTCCTTCATTAGTGTTTTCCCCACATGATGTCATCAATCAATGCATTACATTCGCCTCTTCTTTTCTCTCATCTTTCGAATTATTTTATTTTGTTGCTGTTCTTCACTGAAGATGTTTGTCCCCAACATCAATTTATTTCTCGTGGAACAGCAAACTTGTAAGTCACAGGTCGGTAAAATTATTGATTTCTTAGACTGGCGTAACAACAAATATTTATGGAAAAAGGATATTCTTAATTAAATAACCTTAGTTTAGGACCGGTATATATTTCCCTTTTTTAAAGTTATTTCTACAGATTTTCTTTAGAAATCGGAGCCAGTGTTGAAAGGTATGACATTTTGCAAATGAATACATCTGTGTAAATGATACGACTGAAGATCAGAGCTGGCTCTAATTTCTGCAGGCAATCTATAGAAATATCTTTAAAAAGTGATTGAATTGGATGGCTAACATTATTGACTTATAAGCATTTAATATACTTGGTACTCTTGAACTCTTTTACTTGTTTCAGTCATTTGACTGTGGCCATGCTGGAGCACTGCTTTTAGTCGAGCAAATTGACACCAGGACTTTTTCTTTGTAAGCCTAGTACTTATTCTATTGGTCCCTATTACTGAACCGCTAAGTTATGGGGACGTAAACACACCAGCATCGGTTGTCAAGCGATGTTGGGGGGACAAACACAGACACACGCCCATATATATATACATATATATGACGGGCTTCTTTCAGTTTCCGTCTACCAAATCCACTCACAAGGCTTTGGTTGGCCCGAGGCCATAGTAAAAGACACTTGCCCAAGTTGCCACGCAGTAGGAATGAACCCGGAACCTTGTCGTTGGTAAGCAAGCTACTTACCACACAGCCGCTCCTGCTCCTATATGGTAGCATATGATGAGTTCAAAACAAAACCTGGTGTCCCTACTACCAACTAATATATATTTACATATATTTTTGTATCATCATCATCATCAACTGCTTTCTATGCTGGCATGGATTGGATGGTTTGACATGGTGCTGGCTAGCAGGGAGCTGTCCTGACCCCAGTTGTCTGTTGTGGCATGGTTTCTATAGCTGGATGCTCATCCTAATGCCAACTGCTACACTGAGCATGCTGGATGCTTTTTATGTGCCACCAGCATGGGTGCATTTACACAGCACCAGTACAAGTGCTTTTTATGTGACACGTGTACAGCTGCTCTGTATGTGCCACCTGAAAGACCAAGCCTGTATCTGTGGAAGGCAGCAATTTTACTTACCTTGATGCATCTCATCAAGTACCGCAAATCGCCACATCTTCCACTCCCTTGTCATTTCTGCAGTGAAGCCCAGAATCTGAAGATCATCATCATCATCATTGTTTAATATCTGCTTTCCATGCTAGCATGGGTTGGACAGTTCAACTGGGGTCTGGGAAGCCAGAAGGCTGCACCAGGCCCAGTCTGATCTGTCAGTGTTTCTACAGCTGGATGCCCTTCCTAATGCCAACCACTCTGTGTGTGTAGTGGGTGCTTTTTATGTTTTAGACGAGGCTGGCAAACGGCCACGATCGGATGGTGCTTTTTATGTGCCACCGGCACGGAGGCCAGACGATTTTTCTTCTTGTATTTTTTTGCACTCCTTTCAGGGATTGGAATGCAGCTATGGTCAGAACCCACCTAGAAGGGTTCACTTGAACGAAGCAATCCCGGGCCTTGTTTTTTATTTTTTTTAAAATCTAGTGCTTACTCTATCGATCCCTTTGGCTGAACTGCCTATTTATGAGGATGTAAACAAACCAACATCAGTTCCCAGCTGGTGTGGCAACAAACACAGAAGTACACACACAAATACATCTCACCACACACACACACACAGATAAATTGTGGGTTTTCATATGGTTTCTGTCTATTATATATATATAATATATATATATATATATATATATATATATAAAAGTTCAGCAAAAATTTAGATTCAAATGAATATGGTACTTAATTTTAGATGCACCAGAATTCTGTATGGTGTTATCCATAAAAATCCGTGGGGTGATTATAATCAAAATAAGCAACAAGAGTACTCATCAGCCAATTATAGAGGTTTTCCATAAATACAAAAATTTTTTGTATTAATGGAAAACCTCTAAAATTGGCTGGTGAGTACTCAGCATTTTAAAACTGTTGTAATACTTACAACATTTAATAAAATGATGTAGTACGAAACGATCGTACCAAATTACCGGAGTCATTCTTGTTGCTTATTTTGATTATATGTATATATATATATATTATATATATAATAAATATTAGGGAATAAATCCAAATTTACAGGGAAAAAATCAGATTTAGGATTAAATCCCATTTTATATAGTAAAATATTATAAAAATATTAGAGACAAAACCACTATTTTGCAAAACACAGGAAAGACTTAATCAATACATAAAATTTTAATAAATAGTAAAAAAAACCGCCACTACAATCGTTTCTTGTCTTGATCGACAATCTTCAGGTGGACTTCCAATTACAATCAGTTTCAATGAAACTGACTTGTAATTGGAAGTCCACCTGAAGATTGTCGATCAAACAAGAAACGATTGAGTGGCGGTTTTTTTGACTATTTATTAAAATTTTATGTATTGATTAAGTCTTTCCTTGTTTTGTTTGCCAAATAGTGGTTTTGTCTCTAATAATATTTTTATATTATATATATATATATATATATATATATAATATTTATGTATAATATCTGTGTGTATGTGTATATTTGTTGGACCCTGGCAAAGTTGGCATTGCAATGGTTGTTCACTATATTTCAATTGATCAGTTAATCAAATTGGACTATGAACTTTTCCAAAATGCATACCTGAAACAACTCTAAGTCTATAATGCTCAAATAAATGTATAAGTCCCATCATGTATGTATATTTTCATATATGTACGTCTAATCTTATAGATCTGCTCAATCAGGATTAAACAACTGGAACCTCAAAGCTGAATAGTGCTAGTGAGAAATATAAACTTCTTTTAAGTATTCAAATATTTTCTATAAAAGAACTGTACATTGTCTCTCTCTTTTCACCTCTCTGCCTATCCGTCCTCTCTCTTTATACATACATACATACATACAAATATATATATATATATATATATATATATAATTTTTTTTTTTTCTCTCTCCTTGTTTCTTTTCTGTGTATCTTCTGTCGAAGAGCGTAGGCTCGAACGTAAAAGACTTGTTCTATTTCTCTATTCCTGAGTGCCATACTAATACATTGCTTGTTTGTACTCCCCCTGCCTTCGTCTTTGGTTTATTTTTGTAAACCTCCCGTTATATAATATATATATATATATATATATATATTATATTATATATATATATATATATATAATATATATATATATATATGCATATACATATATATATAACCCATGCTAGCATGGAAAACGGACGTTAAACGATGATGATGATGATAATGTATAAATATATATATATCCATATATATGTGTATGTGTGCATTGATCTATTCATCTCTCTGTCGATTAGCAAACATGTAAACACCAAGCCGAAAAATAGATGTGACATGCTTTTCTGGTTGAGCAGTTGTTGTTAGGAAGGGCATTGATGTGTTAAACACTTGCTTAACCAATCCTTGCAGATATCGAAATTTCTTCAGCGATTCAGTCCATTCTGCCACACACACACACACACACACATGCACATGTGTGTACTGGGATGATGTATATTAAATGAAGTTTGTCCAAAACACATTATAAATAATTTTTATTTTTTGCAAGTTTTAGTTATTTTCTGAAAGGCCAGCATCAATATAATTATTTTTATTTATGAATTTTCAATATAAATTCTTCATTTTCTCTTCATTTTTTGGTGTGTTTTAATATTTTCTTGTCACCATTCTTTTTATTTATTTCAGTGTCAGCATTATTTCATAAATCAGTCTTCAGGAGAGAGAGAGAGAGAGAAAAAAAGCCATAACAATTGATAATGAGAGAGAAAAATAATCTAAGCAAAAACTATTTATCTGAAATTTATAGACATAAATAACCCCGATAATGATTCCTGATGCCAGGACAACCAACCAATTTTTTATTTTTATATTTCGTAAATATATGGCTGTGTGGTTAGGAAGCTTGCTCCTCAACCACTTGTTTCTGGGGTCAATCCTACTGTGTAGCATAATGTACAAGCATCTTCTGTATTACTCTCTGGCCATTCAGGGTTTTATGAGTGGAATTACCAGATAAAATCTGTGCTGAAACCCATCAACTATTTATACGTGTGTGTGCATATGTTTATATATCTATCTATCTGTCTATCTATATATATACCGGAGTAAACACATGAATGTGAAGCAAGGTGGAAAAAAGAGTACTCAAATACCAGTGGTAGAGTAATATGCTTTATTTAAAGCAGCAGAAAATTCAATAAAACCTGTTACTCTGAGTTTCCCGTTGCTGTTCATCGGACAGTTTTTGCTAGCAAAAAAACTGTCCGATGAACGGCAACGGGAACTCAGAGTAACAGGTTTTGTTGAATTTTCTGCTGCTTTAAATAAAGCATATCTATATATCTATATATAAATATATATATGTATATATATATATATATATAATATATATATACATATATATATATATATATATATTCTTTTATTCTTTTCGGTAAACAAAAGATAAAAGATATATATATATACTTTTGCATCTGGGGAGAGTCATTCTATTTTAGTCCCTTATAATTTAACTCCCGCACCGGTAAAATTTCCACTCATTTACTTATAGAAAAATAAATAAATAAATAAGTTTATTTACTGGCGAATGTGTTAAATTATAAGCCGCTAAAAGAGAATGACTCCTCCCAGACACAACAATATATGCTTCAACACACAAACTCACATAAAGAATCTTGCAAACCAAATCCAAAAACGAAATATATATATGGGGGTATGAGTGTATATGTGTGTATATATATCTGTGTGTGTGTGTATACATACATATATATATGTGTGTATATGTGTGTATATATATGTGTATGTGTGTGTATATATATATATATATATATATATATATATATATATGTATTTATATATGTGTATATATATATATATACCTGTATTTATATATGTGTATATATATATATATATAAATTGCTTATATTGTATATGTGTGTGTACATATGTTCTTGTGTTATTTTGTTTGTGCTTGGTGAATTGCAAAGGTTTTTACTGAGCTGTAAATTCAAGGCACATGAGTTGTTGTTGTTGTTGGTTGCATCTACCACATAAGAGACAATTTATCATAATCTTGTATAACTCCCATGTATTGAACAATGTATTCATGACGACACAAAGAAAAATAAATTGCCTCAGCTTACCGTTTCTCGTTTCCTTGCTGTCCGTTATTGTTGCCATTGACAAAACTATCAATCATCGCAGAATATTAGACATTGCCATTGAACATTCTAGATTTTCATTATTCCAAACCATTCAGCAGTGTGAATATCATTGATATTCTGGAATATGAAGTTCCACTCGAAATATTTACCAATCTTTTAGTTTTTGTAACAGCCACTGCTTGCTAACGTCATATATATTCCTCGATTGTTCCAGCTTAACCTTTTTGTTTGTGCCGTAGTAATGCTTCACGGAAGAAAAGCAGACTCCAGGACATATGCAGTGGATTTTGACAGCCAAAGATTTTAAACTCTAGTCTCTGACTGTCTGGTTGTATTTGTTACATTCCAGTATTTAATTGTTCTGGAAATGATAAAGAATTCAATTCTATGATTAGATTCCTTTGTGCATTCTAAAATTAACAATTCTGGTCTTTGGTTTAATGAGAAGATCCAGAAACAATGAAGCTTCATTGAAATATTATACAGGCGCAGGAGTGGCTGTGTGGTAAGTAGCTTGCTAACCAACCACATGGTTCGGGTTCTGTCTCACTGCGTGGCATCTTGGGCAAGTGTCTTCTGCTATAGCCCCGGGCCGACCAATGCCTTGTGAGTGGATTTGGTAGACAGAAACTGAAAGAAGCCTGTCGTATATATGTATATATATATATATATATATGTGTGTGTGTGTGTGTGTGTGTGTGTGTATGTTTGTGTGTCTGTGTTTGTCCCCCTAGTATTGCTTGACAACCGATGCTGGTGTGTTTATGTCCCCGTCACTTAGCGGTTCAGCATAACAGACCGATAGAATAAGTACTGGGCTTACAAAAAATAAGTTCCAGGATCGATTTGCTCGACTAAAGGTGGTGCTCCAGCATGGCCGCAGTCAAATGACTGAAACAAGTAAAAGAGTAAAGAGTAAAGAGTAAAGGGGAAAAAAGATTCTATACACTTGTTGGTTTAACCGTAATTCCCATCATTTGGTGTCCCCTTTTCCGTACTGATATGGGTCATACTGAATTTGTTGAGGTGGATTTTCTATGGCAGCCTACCCACAACTGTTTCCAAGTCAGATAATAATTCTAAATGACCAGATATGCTTTCAGTGAAGATAAGAAATATTTGTTTGATGGTGACATTTGCTTACAACTATGACACTATGTCCAAGCAAGGTGACAGTAAAATACACACACACACATCATCATCATCACCATTATTATTGTCATTTAACGTCCATTTTCCATGCTGTCTATTTTCTACAGACTGGACAGTTTGACAGGAGCTGGCAAGCTGGAGAGCTGCACCAGCCTCCAATTGTCTGTTTGGCATGGTTTTTATGGCTGAATGTCCTTCCTAATGCCAACTTTACAGGGCATACTGGGTGCTCTCTCTCTCTCTCTAACTAAAAAAAAAAACAGACACACACACACACACATATATGTTGTTGTATTTTGGGATGGTCTCCTCCCAGTTATCCTCCAGAGAACTTGGAGGAAACACGTGGGATGGAGGGTCATTGAAGAGGTCACAGGTGTGTGACAAAAGACTTCCAGACAATGAACATTTTTAAAAATATACTAGCAAACAAGTGAAGAATGAATAAATAGTGTGTGTGTTTATTTGGCAAGAAAAAAATGACCAATCCCGAAATATAACAACACCTGTTTCGACATGATTGCACATCAGGACTTTTGCAAAACAAATACATAAGCGTATGTGTATATATATATACATATGTATATACAGCATAGTTGTATAGGAGCAGGCATGGCTATTTGGTAAGATGAGGATTCTTGCCCAAAGTGTCTTGCAGCGGGAGTGAACTCAGAACCATGAGGTTGGGAAGCAACCTTCTTACCACGCAGCCACACCTGTGCCTATGTCTATGTCTAAATTACCTAATATGTCTTTTCTGATTTTAGACAACTGGGCATAATTCTAATGAACTTGGCTGCTATGTCTAGCTACTTAAGTGACCACATAGAAGCTTGCCTTTTCCTCTGAAAATCCTTGTTAACAGTAGCAGTGTGAAAATCTCTGCTTTATTTGACCTTAACACACATTCATACATTATGCAGAAAATAATTTCCATACATTTCCATATATTAACATGTGTGTCTATATGTGTTTTAATTAATACCCGTGTTTATATGTTTAATAGATTTGGCAAGTATGTGCTTTAAGTGTTTTCCTTAATCAGTAAACTTCTAGCTGCATAAACTTGTCTTAATTAATTATATCAACTTTTGGTTTGATGTTTGCTTATTTCCAGCCTAACAGATACCATATTCAATATTAGGGGGTATATGTGTGTGTCTTAGTGAATTAGGCATATCTACATATGTACATATTCCCCTGCTCAGTCAATCATTTTCTCTCTCTCCCTCTCTACATACACACACACACATCTATACATACATACATACATACATACATACATAAGTGTCGGAGTGGCTGTGAGGTAAGTAGCTTGCTTACCAACCACATGGTTCCGGGTTCAGTCCCACTGCATGGCACTTTGGGTAAGTGCCTTCTACTATAGCCTTGGGCCAACCAAAGCCTTGTGAGTGGATTTGGTAGACGGAAACTGAAAGAAGCCCGTCGTGCGTCTATATGTATTTATATATATATATATATAAATATTTGTGTGTGTTTGTGTGTCCCCCTAACATCGCTTGACAACTGATGGTGGTGTGTTTATGTCTCCGTAACTTAGCATTTCGGCAAAAGACACTGATAGAATAAGTACTAGGCTTACAAAGAATAAGTCCTGGATCAATTTGCTCGACTAAAGGCAGTGCTCCAGCATGGCCACAGTCATATGACTGAAACAAGTAAAAGAGTATAGAGTAAAGAGTATATGTATATATACACACATACAAATATACATGATATATATATATATATATATACACACACACATACATACAAATAGATGATATAATACACACATATATATATATGATATATAATCTATTTGCATGTATATGTATGTGTATATATATGTATGTGTGTGTGTTTGTAAAGGTGTGGAATTGTAAGGGTCTTTTGCATGATAACTGATGAGTAATGAACTATAATGTCCATGAATTTTCTGTTTGTTCCATTGTGTTTCTGTTCAAGTTTTAAAACGAAACACAGATGTGTGATTTAATAATAATATGAAAAATGGACATGGATCCCAGGCAGCTCCTGTCAAACCATCCAACCCATGCTAGCATGAAAAAATGGACGTTAAATGATGATGATGAATGAAGGAAACCAAATGTGTCATAAATAATTGAATTTAGTGATATTAGCATTTTGCTGTAGAAATTAACATTATCATTTTTGTTGAAGCAATTGCCTTGTGATCAGAAATATTTTCAAAACCTAATCTAAATTCATAATTTGAATAAAATGGTTCATCTTGCTAACAATAATATCAAGGATGGACTGAACAATGTATCCTGAGTTATGTTCAGACATTTTTGAAACATTTGTTAGAAAACATTTTAGCCAAGGTGAACTTGTACATCCAGTAGAGAACTACACGAGGCCATTTCCAAATGTGTTAGTTATGTTGACTTATTATATACATAGGTGCAGATGTGGCTGTGTGGTAGGAAACTTGCTTACCAACCACATGGTTCCGGGTTCAGTCCCACTGCATGGCATCTTGGGAAAGTGTCTTCTATTATAGCCTCTAGCCAAGCAAAACCTTCTAAATGGATTTGGTAGATGGAAACTACCAAATGTGTGTGTCTTTGTGTCCTTGTCACCCACCACCACTTGCAACCAGTGTTGGTGTGTTTACGTCCTTGTAACTTAGTGGTTTGGCAAAAGTGATTGATAGAATAAATACCAGGCTTAAAAAAACATACAGGTGTTAATTTGTTCAACTAAAAAACAAGAGTCTTCAAGATGGTGATCCAGCATGGTCGCAGTCTAATAACTGAAACAAGTAGAAGATAAAAGATAAAATGGTCAGGCACATTGGATAATGTAGTCCTAGATAGACAATCCTTGAAACATAAGATAAACTGAAGATGGTAAGCTAGCAGAGCAAAAATATGCTCAGTTCAAATTCTGTCAAGGTTGACTTCATGTCTTATCTTTTCTGGGTCGATAAAATAAGTACCAGTTGACTACTGGATTTCGTGTAATCGACTTACCCCTCCCACAAACATGTTGGCCTTGTGCCAAAATTTGAACCCAATATAAGATGAGATAAAGGCGACCAGCTGGCAGAGTCGTTAACACGCTGGGCAAAATGCTTAGTGGTGTTTCATCTGTTTTTATTTTCTGAGTTCAAATTCCACCGAGGTTGGCTCTACCTTTCATCCTTTCAGGGTCGATAAATTAAGTACCAGTTGCGTACTGGTGTCGATCTAATTGATTGCCCACCCCCTCCCCCAGAATTTCAGCCTCGTGCCTAGAGTAGAAAAGAATATAAGACAAGATGGTCTATCTAAAAATGCTTTTCTTGGTCTGCTGGATCAACAATTAAAGAACAACAACAACAACAACAACAACAACAAACACCATAGCTTACTTTCAGTTCATCTATTAATTCAACATTTCGTCTGTTTCATCTCACCCAATGCAAGGCTAATTAAGTATTCTTCCTTCCTACATACACAACACATAAACATCCACTCACTCACCCACATACATACACACACATGCACAGACACACAGTTTTTGCTTAGAGATTAAGTCCGTTATTTTTATTTTCTTATTATTCCTCTCCAGAAAGATGCTTACAGCTCTGCACTGCTTCTGTGTCTAATGAACCATAACCTCCAGACCGTAACACTAATCAATGAACAGTGAAGAAGGAGGCCTCGTCTGCAGATAGGCCGGTCCAATTATTCAATTTTCTTACAGAATTGATTAAGACCTTTTCCATAATCACTGAAGCATGATATGTCATTGCAGTACTGTCAGTGTGTATGTATACGTATATGTGTATGTGTGTGTATGTATGTTTGTCTGTTTGTACATGGATGCAGAGAAGATAGATTTTGATATATATTGGTGTATAAATATGTGATCAAATGATAGCAGTGTTGTCTGTAGGAATATATATATATCTATACATACATGTGTGTGTATATATATACATGTATGTATTTGTATGTGTGTGCCTACAGACAGATATGTATGAATGTGAGAGTATAGATATGTGTACATATTTGTGCATATGTGCATACATGCACAGTTGCATGTGTGTGTGAGTGTATATATACATGCATGTATGTATTTTTTATACATGCATGCACATGTGTGTGTGTGTGTATATGTACCATTATGTATCATCATCAGCTTCGTCATCATCTTCATCACTGTATTTCTCCTTTCCATACTGGCATGGGGTGGACAAGTTGTCATGGTTCAAGTCATCCTTTATACAGATTTACTACTTACCCAGATGGGTCACATATGTATCCATAAACACACACAACACACTTATATGTACATATATGCATATTATATATAATATCTACATACATACATACATACTACATACATACATACATACATACATATATATATATATATATATATATGTATGCCTACATACATACACACAAATATGTAAACTTTAATAAATATACATGTACATATACATATAAATATATATATGTGTGCACATATGCAGATTTAAAGGATGCAAAAAGGGATTCGTAAATCAAACCATGAAACCCCACAGTAATAACCCTGATGATAGGGCTGTTGATTTATTGACAAGTGAGTCTATTTTCCATTGGAATCAAATTGGAAACTCTCCATACTCTCGGTAAATCCTGCTCTATAATCTAGCAGGAGATAATTTGTACCAAACGTCATGAATCATGATACTTATCGTGTTGTGACTATCGCCGTTGTTGTTGTTGTCATAACAACAGGAACATTTTAGTCAATCAGCCGCATAATATTGTGTTTTTAGTATGTGTCCATCTGTTGATTGGTAAGGAACTACAGAAACACAGAACGATTGAATGCTTGGCATCATAATGTCGATAGGTTAAGTCTTCACAAATTGTATTCTGCAGACGTCTCTTGGGAAATAAAGATTTCCGTTGGTTCAACAACTTTGTGTTATAAATCCAAATCTTCTGAAAGCTGTTGGTTTCTTGTATGATTTTCAGATTTTAAATTGTGTCAATATTGTAATTTTATTGTATAAAAGTTGCTCAGGAATGTCAGATGAACTTCAACTTCTGCTGCTCATATTCAGGAAATAGAAGTTTTTGGAATATTAACACTTTAGCAATCCGATTGTGGCCGTTGCCAGCCTTGCCTGGCCTCTGTGCTGGTGGCACGTAAAAAGCACCATCCGATCGTGGCCGTTTGCCAGCCTCGTCTGGCACCTGTGCCAGTGGCACGTAAAAAGCACCATCCGATCATGGCTGTTTGCCAGCCTCGTCTGGCACCTGTGCTGGTGGCACATAAAAAGCACCATCCGATTTTGGCCGTTTGCCAGCCTCATCTGGCCTCTGTGCCGGTGGCACGTAAAAAGCACCATCCGATCGTGGCCATTTGCCAGCCTTGTCTGGCACCTGTGCCAGTGACATGTAAAAAGCACCAACTACACTCATGGAGTGGTTGGCGTTAGGAAGGGCATCCAACCGTAGAAACACTGCCAGATCAGACTGGGCCTGTTGCAGCCTTCTGGCCTCCCAGACCCCAGTTGAACCGTCCAACCCATGCTAGCATGGAAAGCAGACGCTAAACGATGATGATGATGATGATGATGATATTCAGCTCAAATATTCTACCAGTTTTATCTTCAAGCCAACCAGATCCTGCCTCTCACACAAACCCAACAATGCAGTTCTAAAAGTAAGCAATTGCATCATCAAAATCTTAAAGCTTTGAAATAATGCAGGATTAATTCAAAACAATGTGGATGAATGAGCCTCAAATTTGACAGAGTAATCTGAAAGGTAAAGGGTTAAAGTTTATGGGTAGCCCAAATTCCTATATAGGGCCCAAGGGTATTTTTCAACCTTAGTATTTGTTTGGAGGTTTTTATTACCAATCTCAGGGGGATAAAAGGGTAAGTTGACCTTGGCAGGATTTGAACTCAAAATGTAAAGAACTAGAAGTAATACCACAGTGTTTTTGCAGATACTTTAAAGACTCTACCAGCTCACTGCCTTGCCAGTGTGTGTGTATGTGTGTGTGTGTGTGTGAGATGAAAGTACTAGTTTTATTAATATATACATATATATATATACATACATACATATATATATATATATATACACCCACACACACACACACACACACATATATATATTTGTACCAAGAAGAAAGCAACATGAATGGATTGGTAGTTTAGTACAATTGTTTCATACTATAAACATTTTATTTAAAGCTGCAAATATTACAGCAAATATAATGTCAAGTATTCTATATATTTGTACGTATGTATGTATATATATATATATGGCAAATGAAAAACAGAAGATGGAATATACAAGAATTTATTATTAATCACAACAATTGTTTCGACACATCTAGCATCGATTCTTCATCAGTGGGACACTCAATAACTGGTTCAGGAGCATCTGGCAGTACAGATGTATCTTGTCAGGTGATAAATAAATACAACCCATTGAAATAACTGTTCCACTATGTAACTTCCTGATTTCACAAATACACTCTCACATATGCTCACACATGTACAATCACTGACACACATATACACACAACCACATCTCTGGGCATCCCCATACATGCACACACACACACATATATATGTACATATATATACACACATGCACTCCCCATACACACACACACACATAACGATCAACAAACACATTCACACCCATACATAGATGCACATACATATATTTACCCATATTCATTCACATAGGTATAATTATTCAATTTACATATATATATATATAAAATCATAATTAAGGGGGTATCTAAGAGATGCCACCATGCTAGAGATAGCAGTCAAATCTTTATAAATTTATATATATATAAATATTTAGCCATGATCACAGCATACTTTAGCCATGATCACAGGTATTAAATGAAAATGGATTAACCATTAAACAAAATGAGAAAATGAGAAAGACAGGAGATAAAGCACGATTTATTTGTGATCAGAGGTGTTTGAAAATTGAGGTACTACTGTGTATGTATAAATATATAATATTTTATTAATATAATATTGCAAAATTGTAAAAATTGTAAATAATAAAATGTGAAAATCAGCCGAAGTTGAAATTTCCTTGATAAAATATATTCTTCTATACACAATCATATGAACTTGTATGTATGTGTGTGTGTATGTGTGTGTGTGTGTGTGTGTGTGCATGTGTGTGTGTGTGTGATAAGCCATCTTTCAGGTAGCTGGCACCAAATAAACTTTGAAATAGCATGCATACATACATTCATACATACACACCTCCACATTCACACACACATATATTCACACATACACACCTATATTCATATACACACACAGTCCCACATTCATACTCACACACACACATGCCTGCACGCACAGAAGAAATGCTGGTGTATATATATAATTCAGTATGATAGATAGATGTTTCCTAAATTTTCACTTGGAAGCCGATAAATGGAAGCCTTGAGAAATTCACAGAAAACTATGGCTGAAGATAAGGATTGTCTTCTGTGTATTTTAGGGGTATTTTTTAACTTCTTTTTGTTAGAATGCAGCCATAGAAAGATCTTCATATCAGATGCATATTCTACACTATTTTTAAAGAGTTTAGGAAGAAAGGCTAAAAATTGTGCAATAGAATTGAGTAGAAAAAAACGAACAATAGAAAGACAGATAACTGTCTTTGCACTTTGGTGGAATTCAAGGAGATCAAAATCTATCAATGTTTGCTGCTATTTTGATCAAGGATTTATTGTATGTATTTATATTTTTGTTGATTTTTTTTCTTTCCATAAAAAAACAAAGATTTTAATTGATCTGTTATTGGAAGAAAAATCAACTGTGATGGATGTTCATAATATCGTTGATATTATGAAAATGATCCAGAAAACAATTTAAATCTATATTCTTGAGGATAAGAAGCTTATTTTGCAAAGTCATGTGGTTTAGATTTTGGGGGGTCTCAGGTTCGTACCCACTGATGCCATCAACATCTTACCTCCACTGTTCTGGACACTGGGCTGTCCTTTCTACTTTTATATCTCAGCTTTGGCCTTAAAAAATCTTGGCCATGCTGGAGCAGAGATACACTCACAGGACAAGGATGGCTGATGCTGCTAATAAGTTTTCTTCTCATGACGAATCAATTTAAATCTTTCTTTTTATGAAAAAAAAACTACTAAAATCTAAACATATCTGTGCAGGAGTGGCTGTGTGGTAAGTAGCTTGCTTACCAACCACATGGTTCCGGGTTCAGTCCCACTGCGTGGCACTTTCGGCAAGTGTCTTCTACTATAGCTTCGGGCCGACCAAAGCCTTGTGAGTGGATTTGGTAGAGGGAAACTGAAAGAAGCCCGTCGTATATATGTATATGTATATATATGTGTGTGTGTGTTTGTCCCTCCAACATCGCTTGACAACCGATGCTGGTATGTTTATGTCCCTGTAACTTAGCAGTTTGGCAAAGGACAAAGAATAAGTCCTGGGATTGATTTGTTCGACTAAAAGTGGTGCTCCAGCATGGCCACAGTCAAATGACTGAAACAAGTAAAAGAGTAAAAGAGAGATATGTATATCTGTGCAGAAAGATAAACATTCAAGTCTTCAGATCTCTGGTCCACTCTGTCCTGCTCTATTGTTGTCAGACTTGGACACTGTCTAGGGTCCATAGTAGCCACCTGAATTCCTTTAGTACTAGGACACTTCACAAGACTATGGACTGCCATCAGTCTAATTTTATATCCACCCAAAGACCATAGTTAGAAAC
The DNA here is from genome assembly GCF_006345805.1 of Octopus sinensis. Classification (NCBI taxonomy): domain Eukaryota; kingdom Metazoa; phylum Mollusca; class Cephalopoda; order Octopoda; family Octopodidae; genus Octopus; species Octopus sinensis. Next base: position 21,887,313 of record NC_043017.1, on the reverse strand, counting down.
TGAATGATGTGTCCCTTTATTTGTCTGATTCAGAAGCATGAGCTTAGACTGTCTGGCTATATTGCTTGATTCTTCAGATTAAACCCTGCATACTGTGTTCTCTTCTCTGAAGGTCCAGCTATGGTGAGAGCTCATACTGATCTATCATATTCCTCATGGACGTGGTGGACGAGGAAGTAAGTATCTTGTGGAGATGGGAACTGATTGGGATACTGCTTGGAGAGTTGCCTGGGATGACCTGGTCAGATAGTGACCAATGATGGATGCAGCAATGTATGGCAACAGCACATGCCCCCATATCTGACCTGATAAATAAATTGGAAGTATACAAAATACAAAAATAGGGCACCTATGGGTCTTTATCCAGCTCTGGTTATAACAATATACAACCTTCAGATATTTTTAGGGTGTTCTGTCTTATGCCTCTCTTGTGTGTTTCAGGTCAGCCCCTGACATTTAATACAGGATGTTGGTTTCCTTAACCTTTTAGAGTTCAAATTATTCTATTATATCTAATATTTTTTCATTATGAATTATCTTGTTGCTTTGAGATTTCAATGATGTGATTGTATATTTTTAGAATGACATTGTTAAGTAGGCTGGTTTGAACATAGAACATAGAATATTTGAGCCAGATGTGGTTGGTTTAAATACTGAAGGGTTAAGGTGTGGCTTCTCCATCCCCATCGGTGCTTCGGGATCTGTTCTTCCACTGGCCCCTGGCCTCCAAACCTTTTACTGTAGCTCTTTCCAGTTGCAATTTTGGAATTCCTCCTGTTGTCCTTAAGCAGATGTTGGCCTTGCAGCTTCCTATCAGATTTTGCAGAATAGCATCATATGTTACAACCAGTGCTAGATTAACCATTAAACAAAATAAGCACATGTGTAAGAAGTTAAGGGAAGCAGGGCACCACATAAATGATAAATGGTTTACAGACAAAAGAAATCACTTTAAACTTGCTACAATAATATTCTAAGGGGTTTATATGATTGGAAATATAATTTCAAAGTATTTACTGTGTTATAGTGAGGATCTGATCAAAGATTTTGCAATTAAAAACAAATTAGAGAAAACTTTTCAAATATAAATAAAGTGGAAGTATACAAAAATAAACATTATTCTCCATCTTAGGGCACCTATGGGTCTTTATCCAGCTCTGGTTTATAACTATATACAACCTTCATAAACATAACCCCATCTTTCAAGTTTCAAATCTTTAAAAAATATACAAAATCATTATAAAAACCTGAAGGGCCACTTGTTAGAGACATTGATCATACATTTCTCTTTGATACAATAGCTCTTAGTTTACTAGAATAAGCAACCTTAAGCATATCATCATAACATTATCTCAATAATTGATCTGTAGCGCTCATATTTCATGTGATGATCTATTAGTAGCGTTTGTATGAAGGATTTTTGTGTGATGCATAAACATAAAGATATGTACATAAACATACAGACATACATACATATATATATATATATATATATATTATATATATATCTATATATATATATATATATAAGCATATATATATCATCATCATATTATATATATATATATATACACACACACACACATATATATATGCATATATATATATATATATACACACACACATATATATACACATATACATATATATATATATATAAATATATATATACATACATACATACATATATATATATATATATATATATATATAATATATATATACATACAATTTATATATATATATAAATGTATATGTATACATAAATATATATACCAGTTAATAGTTCTTATATTTTTTAGTATCTTTTAAAATATTGTTCTTGTGTTGTGGGAGTGAGAAGATAACTGCAATTTATAATAATTGAAGCTGACAATTTATTTTGATAAAGTATTTCAAAAGAATTAAAAGTATAAAAAAAAAAGAAAGGGAGAAAAAGAAAAATGCATTAAAAAAAAAAATCTAAAAATTGAAAATACCTCTTTCTTAAACAGGAAATGTATCATCATATGTATATACATACTGGATATTGCAACATTGTATGTATAAAAGAATTTGGTAGGGAAAAAAAAGCGAAATGCAAAACAATAGAAGAGAATCTGGTTATGTAAATTCTTTATCATGAAGATCAATATGCTTACGTAGATACATATGCACACACAAACACACACACACACACACACATATACATAAATAACATATGTATATAAATAGTTATATGTGTGTATATATACATACATATAAATGCACCAAAAATAT
>NC_043017.1:21872554-21880054 GCF_006345805.1 Octopus sinensis | reverse complement strand
AATCTCAATTCCATTATCTTTCAGCCTCTCAAGTTGCAGTTTAAGTAATGTCCCGAGTGCATCAATTTACCATTGAAACAATTATTGTCAGCTTTCATTTCTACGGTCTCTTCATATTTATTACAAGTTCCTGATTTTCCCTATTTCTTTCATATCTATTCTACTGTGATCTTACAAATGTTGTCTCACTCTGTTTGACAATTTAGTTATCTTTCTTCATTAGTATGGTCCGTCCTGTAATTATCAATCACTATAACTTTTCTCTCATTTCAAATTCGCAAACTTGGTGAACTTCCTAATGTACATTTTTATCAATACAGTCATGCCCGCATTTATACTCTTTTTGTGCTTGCTTACTGCACTTGCTTAGCTGATGGTTAATACTTTTGTACCCTTTTCCACATATTTTGCATTTGCTCTGTAACTGAGTTTTATCATTCTTTATCATTATAAAATTCATTCTAATGGCTTGTTTCTCAGTGCCATTCACTGTGGCCTTGTGAATGACTTTAGGAGACAGAAATTGTATAAAACCTGTCATGTGTGTGTTTGTGTATATGTGTGTATGAGTGTGTGTGTATACATGCATACGCATACATGTGTTTGAGTGTTTGTGTGCATTCTTTGAAAGTAGATGAGTAAAAGGTTCATTTCCCTTTGAAGAAGTTATCTGTTGGCTCTGTGTTTTTGAAGTGTGGCATAAGAGCCTTTTTATTTGATAAACAGCTAATGATTAGCAGCAGCTGTAAAACAATACCTCAATAATATAATCATCTAACTCATGCCAGCATATTTTATCAGAAGTAACTACTAATGATTGAATTATTTTTACCTGTTGACATCCAATACAAACTCGCATGCACACATACACATACACACATGTACACTCACACATACACACATGCACACTTACACATACACACATGCACACTCACACACACATACACGCACACACACACACAGTGAATTACCAAAAGGTTTCTGTAACCATACACACATGTGACAAATGCACAGGAATGGACATAAATTTTGGTGAGTGATTCTAAGAGTAGCTAGCAGCGGCAGTAGCAGCAGCAGCAGTCGTTTGCAGGCAAAATACAGACAAATGGCATGTACACACTGTGATCTATTTTTCCTCTTCCTTCTCCACCACCACCACTATTATCACCACAACTACTACTGCTGCCACCACTACCACCACACCACTACCACCACACCACTACTATCACCAAAACTACTACTACTACTACTACTACTGCCTTCAATACCACCACTATCTCAGTAACTGCTACTACAATTACAATTAGTACCATTGTTACCACTATTGTTGCCAACAGTACTGCCACCAACACCACTACTACAACTACTACCACTACAACCACCACCACTGCTACAATCACCACCACCACCATTTCAGCAACTTTTACAACTACTATTAATACTGTTGTCACCACTACTGTTGCGACTACTACTACTACTACTACTACTACTACTACTACTGTTGCTGCTGCTACTACTTTACATTGCGCTAATTAGCTGGACAAGAAGATAAATTAAAATTCACTGCATACATTATTAGTGATGTCTGTTCAATCAAGCCATGTGCCTTTTAATCAATCATTATTACGTTAAATGTGGTCAGTGAAGGGTTTGTAAGGTGGTAGAGTACCTGGGTAGTTGGTGCACCAGTTCGGTGGCCATCAGAACTGAGATCTCTGTGATTTAACATGGGTGACATCTGTGACCGTGGATCAATCATTTACAAGACTTCTCTTTCGTTTCTACAAATGTTGTCACACAGTTAATTGTGTGTCTTTCTTTAACCTTTAGCACATAACATTTTCTCTAGAATTATTTCCCCTGCCACTGTCCTGTTATTACAAGGGAGAAAACTCATATGCTGACATGATGCACCAACAGTGTGCTAAAGATCAAATAATAATTGTTTCTAATAGAAACCTAAAACCTGAAATTTGTGGGGAGGGGAAACGATCAGTAAGATCGACCATCAGGTATTTGGCTGGTAAGGCACAGTTGTGTGGTTAAGAAGTTTGCTTCCCAACCACTTCGTTTTGGGTTCAGTCCCACTGTGTTGTACCTTGGGCCAGTGTCTCGTACCACAACCACGGGCTGACTAAAGCCTTATAAGTGGATGTAGTAGAAAGAAACTAATAGTCTATTGTGTGCATATATATATATATATATATATATATATATATAGTTCAGCAAAAATTTAGATTCGGATGAATATGGTACTTAAGTTAAAGGCACCAGAATATGGTATGGTATTATCCATATAAATCAAATGGGGTGATTATAATCAAAATAAGCAACAAGCATATCCAAAGGAAGTGTAGTGCAATCGTTTCATGCTACTTCATTTAATTAAACAATGTAAGTATTACATCAGTTTTAAAATGTAGAGCAATCTTCAGCCACATGGAATTTTTAAAATTAAATTGGCAATGTTCATTTTTATACTTAAAATGTTCATTTTAAGTATAAAAATGAACATTGCCTATTTAATTTAAAAATTCCATATGTGGCTGAAGATTGCTCTACATTTTAAAACTGATGTAATACTTACATTGTTTAATTAAATGAAGTAGCATGAAACGATTGTACTACACTACCTTTGGATATCCTTATTGCTTATATATCAGAATTGAGGAAAGTTCTTTCATATTCGCCACCACCACCACCACCAACACCAACACCACTACCAACACCAACACTACCACCATTACCAACACTACCACCACCACCACCATCACTACTACCACTACCATCATTTGCACCACAACTATCACGATGACCACCACCCCCACTGTCACCACCAACTCCACAACTGCCACCACCACCACCACCACTATGACCACCGCCGCTACAACCACCACTATTGTCAACATCACCACTGCAACCATCACTTCCACTACCTCCACCACCACCATCACTTCCACCATCACCACCACCACCACCACCATTACCACTATGACCACCACCAAGTAAACCACTAGATAAAAGTTACGTAGGGCGGAGCTAATAAACGATTGAAATAACGAGCTAATTGGTTACTTTGATTTATTTATTTATTTATCCATTCCAGGAAACTCATGAATTAACAAACAATTAAAATGTATTTCCTTCGTTGCTTGCCATCTCTTCTTTTTCTTCTTTTATTCCTTCCCCACCCACTTCCTCTTCTCGCATCTCACCCCAATTTCCCTCATCACGGTATTGTTCCAGTCCAATGCACATGGGTGCATTTCACTGCAACACGTATGTCAAGCCGAGCCAACCCAGCCCAGCCCAGCCCAACCAAACAGAGGGATGCAATATAAAATCCATTTCTTTTTATTTAGACCTCCCTAGCAATTTCCCTGTATAGTATTTCAGTTCCCTAACTAAATCCCCTGATCGCCTGCCATCCAGCCATTCAGCTATTGCTAATGAACTCGGCTTCCCTGATTGCCAGTAATTAATAAGATCGTTTGCTTGAACCGAAATCTCATTGCATTTTCAAGTCCACCTTCAGCCAGTCTTCCTGTTCTAAAACCAACCAATTCTGCTCAACCGGCCGGAAGAAAACCAGAAAAATAATAAAGAAATATGAGGGCATTATTACATAATGTTCTTACTGATGATATTATTATCATTATTTGTTTAATAGTATTGGGAATCCTTCTTCTTCTTCTTCTTCTTCTTCTTTTCCCCTCCCTCCTCCTTCCTCCTCCTCCTTCTTAATCATCATCATCTTATTCTTCTTCTTTCTCCTCCTCCTTCTCCACCCCTTCTTCTTCATCCTCCCCCTCCTCCTCCTCATCTTCTTCTTCTTCTTCTCCTCCTCCTTTTTCTTCTTCTTCTTCTCCTCCTCATTCTCCACCCCTTCTTCTTCATCCTCCCCCTCCTCCTCCTCATCTCTTCTTCTTCTTCTTCTTCTTCTTCAATAAAATAAGTACCAGGTGAATACTGGGGGTCAATGTAATTGACTAGTCCCCACCCCCCAAATTTCAAGCTTTGTGCCTGTAGTAGAAATGATTATTATTATTATCATTATTATTATTATTATTATTATTATTATTATTATTATTTTCACTTGTTTCAGGTTCAGTCTTATCCCTGGTTCAGTGGGTAGCTTCACAGTCATCGATGTGATTTGTTGCCATCAGTAACTCAGCTATCATCATCATCAGCATTTCCATCGTTCTTTGACATCACCATTGTAGCTGTCATCACAGCTACAATGATATTTGTTGTCATCCTCATCCTTTTCATTGGCATCATCATCGTCAGCAGCAGCATCATAGTCATCATCATCATTTTCGTCATCATCATCACCATCATCATCATCATTTACGTCATCATCATCACCATCATCATCATCATCATTATCGTCAACATAAACATTGTTGTCATCATCATCAGGGACAGCATCATTATTAGCATCATAATCATCATCATAGTCATCAGCATCAGCGTCCTCATCATCAGCATCGCCGTCCTCATCACGAACATCATCAACATCAGTATCGTAGTCATTATTATCCTCAATGTCATCATCATCATCATCATCATCATTATCATCACCATTGATGTCACCTGTGTCACTGTTGTCATCATCATCAACATCATCGTCATCACATTTGTTATCGGTATCAGCATCATCATCGTCATCATCACCATTGATGTCACCTGTGTCATTGTTGTCATCATCAACGACATCAACATCATCGTCATCACATTCATTATCGTTATCATCATCATCACCATCATCATATCATTTACTTAGATGTCATTAATTTTCTGTAAAGGTTATAGCCTAAATTAACGATTAGTTTGCTTTTCAAAATTTCGGTTTATATTTTTGACATTTTAATTTGAAATAAAGAAACAGAATAAAAACTAAAAAAAGAAACAAAACATAACAAAAAACCACCAAAATTTCCTTATTTCCCTGTACTCAGGCTAAAAGTTGTCTCTACTGTTATTGACTGCTCAACTATCATCGAATCATTTTCATATCATGTCTGGCATTTTTCACGTCAAGAATTTACTAAATATTTTCTCATAATTATTCACTTGCCTCACTAATTATAACATGCTAATTAGCCATTTTTTTTCTCGCAACATTGTCATGTGCTTCCTTGGCATCGTTTGTATCAAATTCCAAAGGGGTTTTCTTTTTTTGTGTTATATCAATGATTCTCAACTAAGGCCCATGTGGACTTTGGGGGTCCAAAGAAGATTTTATTGGTAAAAATTCATGGACAATTAACTGGTTATACTTCTACAGTCTTTTATCAATTACTTGTTTCAGTTATTAATTTGTGGCCATGCTGGGGCACCACCTTGAAGAATGTTTAGTTGAATGAATCGCCCCCAGTAGTTTCATCATTAAGCCTGGTGCTTATTAAGTTGGTCTCTTTTTCTGAATTGCTAAGTAATAGGTTGTAAACAAACCAACACTGGTTGCCAGATGGTGGAGGTGAGGGAACAAGCTAAAGTACAAGGACACATGCAAATAGCTATATATATATATATATAATAGCTATATATATATATAATATATATATATAATATAATGGCGGTGCCCCAGCAAATGGCAGTGCCCCAGCATGGCCACAGCTCATGAGCTGAAACTAGAATCAATCAATCAATCATATAATAGCTATATATAATATATATATATATATATATATATATCATCATCATCATCATCATCGTTTAGCGTCCGTTTTCCATGCTAGCATGGGTTGGACGGTTCTACTGGGGTCTGTGAAGCCAGAAGGCTTCATCAGGCCCAGTCAAATCTGGCAGTGTTTCTACGGCTGGATGCCCTTCCTAACGCCAACCACTCCGTGAGTGTAGTGGGTGCTTTTTACGTGCCACCCGCACTGGTGCCAGACAGAGCTGGCAAACGGCCACGAACGGATGGTGCTTTTTATGTGCCACCGGCACGAGGGCCAGGCGAGGCTGGCAACGGACACGAAACGGGGCGGTGCTGGCAACGGTCGCGAAACGGAAAGTTCTCTTACATGCCACTGGCACTGGTAACACATCTGCAATTTCCATTGATCGATTTCCATTGATCGATTTCGATATATATTGCTGAGTGGTTGCTGTTAGGAAGGGCATTCAGTTGTAAAAAACCTGCTAAACAATTACAGAAATCTAGTTCAGGCTTCTGCCTGGCTGACTCCTGTCAAACCGTTCCACCCATGCCAGCATGGAAGGTTGACGCTAAATGGTGATGAGGATGGTGATGATGATATACATTTCTTCAGTCCACTCAGCTGGTAAAACTGAGTAATTCTGTGACAGACTGGCATCCCAGGAGGGGAATATATGTGCCATAAAACTGGCAAAGTGGCCCTTATGGGTTGGCATGACTCGAGAAGAAAACAGAAACACAGATGCTAGTGCCGCCTGACTGGCTCCTCTGTCAGTGGCACATAAAAAGCACCCACTACACTCTCGGAGTGGTTGGCATTAGGAAGGGCATCCACCTAAAGGAACATTGCCAGATTAGATTGTGGTCTGGTGCAGCCTACTGGCTTGCCAGTCCTCAGTCAAACCGTCCAACCCATATCAGCATGGAAAGTGGACGTTACATGACAACGACGACGACGACGACGATGATGATGATGTTGATGATGATGAGGGGAGGAGGAGGAGGAGGACAAAAGTTAGATGGATTGTTAAAGCTGTGACTACCAGCATGATGGAGTTTATAATAAAAACAGCAACAGCTATACAGTAATGCCTTGATTATCGCAGGTGTTCAAGCAAGAAACAGCAAAATGGCCATTGTTGTAGCCTTCAACCAATGCCATCCAACTGGTTAGGCAGGCAGACCAACAGTCATCCTGAATGGAAAGCCTGTCCATCATATGTTTACCAAATTACGACTGAGTGAAAAAGGGCAACATGCAACATTAAATGAAGAGTTCTGCTCAAGAGCACAGTGCATCACCAGCCTGGGAATTGAAACCACAGTCTTGTAATTGCAAGTAAAACCACCCTAACCACTATACTATGAACTTTCACGCATACATACACACAGCCTTACCTAAATTCATTATAATTTGAACTCAAAACTATTTGATGATTTATATCTCATCAGTTATCTTGATCTTGTCCAGCATTTAGGTGTATCACAAATAAGATTAATTTAATTAGTTGAGCCGCAATCTATTTGGTGGTGTAAAAGAAAGAAGAGGAAGTCAAAAGCGAGTGGAGAAATTTGTGGAAGGAACACTAGTTAGTAGTAAGATGTCAAGGTTTATTTATTGGAGCCAGAGATCAGATGATAAAATTCCTGGTGATAGTGATGAAATATGTACAACTGTGTGTGCATACATACTTGCCATATGCTCTCGTATACTCACAAACAGGCATACACTCATACCTCTATCTATCTATCTATCTATATATATATATATAATATATATATATATATATATATATAATATATATATATATATCTGTCTATCTATCTAT